>NC_091178.1:12392558-12645058 GCF_040958095.1 Procambarus clarkii
CTTTCCAAAGGGGATCCTTACCCAACCTCTTTCCAAGGTGGATCTTAACCTAACCTCTTTCCAAAGGGGGATCCTAACCTAACCTCTTTCTAAGGGGGTTCTTTCCGGAGAACTCACTACGAGTCCGTGCGAGATCGACGATGGCGAAGAGCATCACCCCGCGCACGAACTCAACACCCTCCCGCTCACTTCGCGCGCCATGTTTGGGCTCCTGCTGCCTCGGAGCCTCACGAAGCCCCACGTAGAGGGAAGACATGCCCTTCTCGGAGGCACCGAACAGGTAAAGAGATTCTCCCGTGAAATTATCCGTGAAATCGCAATGGACAGAGGTCATCAGATAGTTCGGTTTTCATAGACGAGGTGAGGGTTTTTGTCGAGCACTATCACCGTGCGCTGTGGACGTGGACACCAGCAGCGGGGAAGGCATCATAGTGATCACCGTACACAGTAGAGAAGAACAGCTAGAGTGCCCCTCATAATGACACAGTGATCATTACATATGAATGTTAAGTATTAAACTGCACGAGAGAAAAGGTCTTAGTAAGTTGCAAGTGTCTTAGAGCCTCATTTGACCTTATAACCTCCTGTCAAATGTAGAATATTGACCCTTTACCTCTCTCGGCCAAGATACATGTCCATCGGCCAAGTTACAAGATTAATTTCCAAGACCACACGTCCGTTGGCCAAGGTACACGTCCCATGGCCAAGCTTCACGTCCCTTGACCATGCTTCACGTCCCCTCGGCCAAGCTACACGCTTCCTTGGCCAAGCTACAAGTTCCCTTGGCTAAGCACTACGTCCACTCGGCTTTGGTCTGCATTTTAACTGTCAATCAACTGGTGTACAAAATCTGCAGCCTTTTGGGTTCTGTCAAATTTACATTTGATACTGTGTATAGAGTCAGCCTCCACCACATTACTGCCTAGTGCATTTCATTTGTTAACTACTCTGACACTGAAAACATTCTTTCTAATGTACCTGTGGCTCAGTTGGGTACTGCGTTTCCACCTATGTCCCCTTGGTCGTGTTCCATCCATGCTATATAATTTGTCTTTGTCCGCCCTGGCAGTTCCACGGAGAATTTTGTAGGTGGTTATTATGTCTCCCCTTACTCTTCTGTCTTCCAGTGATGTGAGGTTTAGCTCCCGTAGCCTTTCCTCTTAGCTCATATCTCTTAGATCTGGGACTAGTCTGGTGGTATACATCTGAATCTTCTCTAACTTTGTCTTATGTTTAACCAGGTTTGGACTCCAGGCTGAAGATGCATATTCCAGGATTGGTCTGGCATAAGTGGAATACAAAGTCCTGAACGATTCCTTACACAAGTTTCAAAAGACAGTTCTTATGTTGGCCAATCTAGCATATGCCGCTGATGATATCCTTTTGATGTGGGCTTCTGAGCACAGGTTCGGCGTGATATCAATCCTCAGATCTTTCTCTCAATTTGGCTCTTACAGGAATTCACCTCCCAGATGGTACCTTGTGTTCAGCCTCCTGCTCCCTTCGCGTAATTTCATTACTTTACACTTTCCTGAGTTAGACTTTAGTAGCTATTTTCTGGACCATTCCTCCTGTTTGTCCAGGTCGTCCAGTAGTATCTGTCTGCATTTATCTTGATTCGTCTCATAATATTTGCATCATCAGTAAACATTGAGAGGAATGAATCTATACCCTTTTGAAGATCGTTTACATATATCAGAAACAGGATGGGTCCAAGTACAGAGTCCTGTGGGACTCCGCTAGTGACATCCGGCCACTCTGATGTCTCCCCTCCCCCTCACAATTATTCGCTGTTGTTGTTGTTGTTTAAGATTCAGCAAATCAGAATAAAAGTTCCAAGTAGCACGGGCTATGGTGAGCTCTTAGTGGACTTACCAGGCACAGGAGCGGGGTTGTAACTGGATACTCGCTGTTTCATGTTGCTCAGATACTTCCTTATCCACTGGAGCACCTTACCTTTGTGTGTGTGTGTGTGTGTGTGTGTGTGTGTGTGTGTGTGTGTGTGTGTGTGTGTGTGTGTGTGTGTGTTTGTTTGTGTGTGTGTGTGTGTGTGTGTGTGTGTGTGTGTGTGTGTGTTTGTGTGTGTGTGTGTGTGTGTGTGTGTGTGTGTGTGTGTGTGTGTGTGTGTTTGTTTGTGTGTGTGTGTGTGTGTGTGTGTGTGTGTGTGTGTGTGTGTGTGTGTGTGTGTGTGTGTGTGTGTGTGTGTGTGTGTGTGTGTGTGTGTGTGTGGATGATATGCAATCAGGCTAGTCTTCGAGCTGAGAGGAATGAGCTATGAGGAAAGATTACTGGAACTGAACCTCACGACACTGGAAGACAAAAGAGTTAGTGGAGACATGATCACTACACAGTTCTCAGAGGAATTGACAGGGTAGATAAAGATAAACGGTTTAACACGGGTGGTACGCGAACAAGGGGACACAAGTGGAAACTGAGTACCGAAATGAGCCACAGGAACGTTAGAAAGAACTTTTTCAGTGTCAGAATAATTAACAAATGAAATGCATTAGGCAGTGATGTGGTGAAGGCTGACTCCATACTCAGTTTCAAATGTAGATATGATAGAGCCCAGTAGGTTCAGGAATATGTACACCAGTTGATTGACAGCTGAGAGGCGGGGCCAAAGAGCCAGAACTCAACCCCTGCAAGCACAACTAAGTGAGAACACACACGCACACTGCGCTTGCGCGGTAATACCCGCGTCGGTGCTAGTCAGAGTTAGCAGTTGTTTCAAAGCGTTATTGAATACAGACATATCTAATATCTTTCATCACTATTTAATCCATTTAACAATCTTGAGATCATGTTAACTTCATTACCCGTCTTGAAGTACAGATAAATAACAATGTAATTTTTTTGTTCATGGGTAGCGTTATTTTCTGATTGTTTATGCCTCCGGCCTATAGAAAATGGCCGTTGTAATCTCTTAAACGTTGTTTTGATCTTTGCCTAAGGCAGCTTAGGGAAGACGTCTTGATGGTACTTAAGAAGCTGCTGATTCCTTATCTAGAGCTGCGACACAATGTTGCGTCAGTCGGCAGACTTGACGACGTCTTCCATAAACTGTCATGGGCGAAGGTCAAAGCAAAATTTTGAGAAGAAATAATAGTCCCTTTTTCTCTACTTTAGAGGCCGTGAGCAATCAGAAAATAACACTAACTATCCAGAAACAAAAGACAAATAATTACAAAGTGTAATTTGAGTACATAGTGTCCGGACAGAAGTCCGAAGAAACTGAAGTCCGCCATCTTCTGGCTCACGCCTTGCAATCTACTGTGTATTATCAGAGCCTCCGTGAAGTTAAAGCATCTTCGTAGGTAGCGTGTTTCTGTGTCTTCCGTACAAGTAACCATAGAGCTGAGGTGTGCTCTCGGAGGCGACACTGGGGACCCGGTGAATAGCGAGTTCTGATGTCGTGTGACCAGCGGGTTTTATATATCGTTTCCAAGTGTGTAGACTCGAGATCGACGCGTGAATGTATTAACTAGGGTTTTAGGAATGCGCATAGTGTTTATTTTGAATGTTAAGTTTTTTGTTCGTATTATATTTAATTGTATTACGGACGACTTAGGCGTCGGAGGACTGAAAACAAGGCGTCGGAGGACTTACTTGAACCAAAGCGTCGGAGGACTTACTTGAACCATGGCGTCGGAGAACTTACTTGAACCAAGGCGTCGGAGGACTTAAAACAAGGCGTCGGAAGACTTGAAACAAGACATCGGAGGACTTAAAACAATGCGTCGGAGGACTTGAACCAAGGCGTCGGAGGACTTGAACCAAGGCGTCGGAGGACTTGAACCAAGGCGTCGGAGGACTTAAAACAAGGCGTCGGAGGACTTACTTGAACCAAGGCGTCGGAGGACTTAAACCAAGACGTCGGAGGACTTAAAACAATCCATCTCCTCCACAGCCTAAACTGTTTCACCACTTCAAGGGTTGCCATACATGGACCGAACTACATCTACACCGTTCGGAATACATTAACATTTCCCGTCTTTCAAACACAAACTCAGACGGCACCTCGTTCCAAATAAAGTCAAAATATTTCGCCGGATTACGAAAATCCTGTTGTTAAGCCATGGCATGTACATCTATATCTAAGTGAAGATATATCCTCTAAAACTTCCAAGTATATCTTCTAAAACTTGTCAAATGACAACAAAATTTACTCTGTTTAACCTCATAATAATTTTGTTAAAGCAATATATATCGGATTTAGGTAAAGATATTCATCACTACAATTATTTAAATCCCTTGTCTATTGAGTATATTCTAATGTTACTTTAGTAAATTTACATGCTCTAAGGTTGATCAAGTGAGCATATGTTCAAAGTATGCGCTAGTGCATATGTTATGCTTTAGTGAGTAGGTGTTACAGGGTTGCTCTATATATTCCAAGCTTGCTCTATTGAAAACATGTGTTTCAGTGTTGGTTGAGTGTAAAAATATTGTTCCAAGGTTGCTCTAGTCTGTACAATTACAAGATTAGGCTATAGTTAATAAAGCAGTCAACACAGCAACTATGGAACATATGTGCACTAGAGCAACCCTTTAACATTTACATTAGAGAGAGCATCAAGGGGTACCAATACCCTAGGTTTGAGAACCCATTAGCAGGACCGACTAATTGACTCCTTCAGCCTTGTGTAATTTGCCAAACAATGAGTTTCAATTTCAATTTGAAATAAAGCTTTGGAGGCCTTGAAAACTAAATACCAGACGATTGGAACCAAAGTTCCGGAACGACTGGAAACAACTGGACGACTGGAAACGACTGGAAATAACTGAGCGACTGGAAACAAAGTCCGCTAGAATCAAAGCGTCAGACTAATTGGGCCACCACCTTCATAGAACAGATGAGTTAGTCAAAACATGTGCTCTTAAGAGGAGTTGCTTTCCATCTTGGATTGTCTTTGCGCCTCCTGAAGGCAGAAATATACCAAGAATTGTACCAAGATGTAGTTGACCTGAGGCAGAAATTCGCTTTAGTTATTCCATCATTATACTATTAGGCAGAAAGAAAAACAACTCTGTGAGTCAATCATTAACGTCACCAGACTTCTAAATGGTACTACTGCTAGACTTAGGCTCGACTACAAGTACCTCTGGGAAGTTGTTCCATCTGCTGAAGTACATCTGTGTAAATGTAGACTCTGTCAGAAGAACTATTCTCATATCAAACTTCACTGTGTAAATGTGAAAAAAATCTGAATTCAGATATTATTTTATTGCAAATGTGCAATAAATGTGTAAATATTTAATTTAAAATTATGTATTACCAGAAGTTGTAACCAAATTTCAACAGTTTACTTAGGTAGTGCATTAATTTGACTGTAAACTTTCCACCGGTGCCCAGTGGATGGGTGTAGGGTACTTGAGTACAAGTACTAAGGTACATGAGTTAGAAAATGATGTATATTGTAAATTGCTCAGCTTAAGGACTATTGTAGTCCAGTTCTTGAACCAATTGCAATATAAAAGCTTATTGATGTACACATTAAACTGCGTAACTAGCTCATTAAGATTAACCTGCTTAGCTGGATTAATTGTTGGAGTTAAGTCTTTTCACTTCCGCCCACGAGTTGGGTATGGGGTCCACTACCACCCACGGAATAGGTATGGGGTCCATTACCGCCCACGGAATTGGTATGGGGTCCACTACCACTCACGGGATGACTATGTGGTGCATAATAAAATAAAAAAAAATCAATCAGACACTTGAAACAAAGCGTCAGTATCCTTAAAACAAAGGCGACCCGAGTTCCCAGTGAGCATCCTCCCGCTCGCTCACGCCCCAGCGAGAAAATACACAGATGTTGATCACGTTTCTCGAACCTGAGCGTACTGTGCATGGGTTGCAGCAGATTCAACAGCCCATCTGAACTGTCTTTCATCATCTGAGCGACGATGATCACCCACAGAGGACGAGAAAGCGCCGGAGACTGAACTTTTTCGATTCCGCAACCCAGATATTTTCACGTGTTTACAAAGGCTACGACGCTCTGACAGGTGGTGGCGCCCGTCTCGGGTTGGTATATCACTGAAAACATTTTTTTTTTTTAACGGCGAAAGGTTTGAGAATAATCAGGCTATACAAGCCATGTCAAAAGAATTAAAAGGAAACTTAAAATGCCTGCATATTTTGCCTCAAAACCCTACACACACACACACACACACACACACACACACACACACACACACACACACACACACACACACACACACACACACACACACACACACACACACATTTTACAGGAATGCATTAGGAAGTGATGTGGTGGAGGCTGACTCCATACACAGTTTCAAGTGTAGATATGATAGAACCCAATAGGCTCAGGAATCTGTACACCTGTTGATTGACGGTTGAGAGGCGGGACCAAAGAGCCAGAGCTCAACCCCCGCAAGCAAAATTAGGTAAGTACACACACACACACACGCACGCATGCGTACACACGCACGACACCTCTCAACGCACACTAGCACCAACAATACAATATACATGTCTGTCAATACGTACGAATTCTCTCAAGGTGAGGCCTATACTTTCTTAAGGGACTCAAAGTGCATAAAATAATGTAAATAATCATCCGATAATATTCATTATTTTATCATTTCCAGCGAAGAGATTTCAACACAGTTCAGAAAATGATCCTATTTCGAGAGACTTGTAAATTCGTAACTAAAATAAGCTTATACAGCCCTTTGCGTGCGTTTTGATGGCTTGGGGTTTGCGTGCGTTATGAGGGCTTGGGGTTTGCGTGTGTTATGAGGGCTTGGGGTTTGCGTGTGTTATGAGGGCTTGGGGTTTGCGTGCGTTTTGATGGCTTGGGGTTTGCGTGCGTTATGAGGGCTTGGGGTTTGCGTGTGTTATGAGGGCTTGGGGTTTGCGTGCGTTATGAGGGCTTGGGGTTTGCGTGCGTTATGAGGGCTTGGGGTTTGCGTGCGTTATGAGGGCTTGGGGTTTGCGTGCGTTATGAGGGCTTGGGGTTTGCGTGTGTTATGATAGCTTGGGGTTTGCGTGCGTTATGAGGGCTTGGGGTTTGCGTGTGTTATGATAGCTTGGGGTTTGCGTGTGTTATGATAGCTTGGGGTTTGCGTGCGTTATGAGGGCTTGGGGTTTGCGTGTGTTATGATAGCTCGGGGTTTGCGTGTGTTGTGATGGCTTGGGGTTTGCGTGCGTTATGAGGGCTTGGGGTTTGCGTGCGTTATGAGGGCTTGGGGTTTGCGTGTGTTATGATAGCTTGGGGTTTGCGTGTGTTGTGATGGCTTGGGGTTTGCGCGCGTTATGAGGGTTTGGGGTTTGCGTGCGTTGTGATGGCTTGGGATTTGCGTGCGTAATGAGGGCTTAGGGTTTGCGAGCGTTATGATGGCTTGGGGGTCGTGTTTGAAACACTTGCGCGAGTGTGAGGGATTTAGTGTCCATATAGACTACAATTATTGTTCAATTTATAATGAAAGTTAGGAATCCTAAACCATCTTCTTCAAGCAAGAAGTTAAATGTCTGGATTTATTTAGTGTTTACATATGTAATTACTATGCCCTTGTTCAGCTGAACAAGTCAACACTTTTTAATGGTCGGGCACCATACTGGGGTGATTAGTAACTTCACTTATCTACCATACTGGGGTGATTAGTAACTTCACTTATCTACCATACTGGGGTGATTAGTAACTTCACTTATCTACTATACTGGGGTGATTAGTAACTTCACTTATCTACTATACTGGGGTGATTAATAACTTTACTTATCTACTATACTGGGGTGATTAGTAACTTCACTTATCTACCATACTGGGGTGATTAGTAACTTTACTTATCTACTATACTGGGGTGATTAGTAACTTTACATATCTACCATACTGGGGTGATTAGTAACTTCACTTATCTACTATACTGGGGTGATTAATAACTTCACTTATCTAACATATTGAGTAAAATCAGCTCGTTCTCTTCAAATGCCGTTCCGTAAATATATCTACCTCTTAACCTAACTAACTTAACCTAACCTAACCTAACTAACTTAACCTAACCTAACCTAACCTCGTAACCTAACCTAACCTAACTAACTTAATTAACCTAACTTCATCTAACCTAACTTAACATAACTTCACCTAACCTAACTTAACCTAACTTCACCTAACCTAACTTAACCTAACTTCACCTAACCTAACCAGAAATGTACGAAGCCAAGCAACCCACCTCTCCCCGTTCTCTCGAGTTGTCACAACGTCACAAAAAGGATGTACTAAACTGCCCGAACCTAACCTAACCTAACCGAACCTAACCTAAGCGATGGACCCCACGCATAGGAAAAGTGGTTGTCTGCGAGTCGCTACGATTTATAGTACACCATATTTTGACCGTTGGGAGGATTTTGACGTCAAAATACCATGTATTACGCGAGAGAAAACAGGTTGTCGCCTTACTCTCTCGAGTCCACTGTATAGGAAAACTTAGAAATTGGTGAGCCGTTACTTTTCGTAGTAGGATGCATTTGTGACGTTCGTTACTTGAGGGAACGGGTTGGTAAAACACACACACACACACACTGAGTGCCCAAATGAGCCACAGAGATATTAGAAAGAACTTTTTTAGTGTCAGAGTGGTGGACAAATGGAATGCATTAGGAAGAGATGTGGTGGAGGCTGACTCCATACACAGTTTCAAGTGTAGATATGATAGAGCCCAGTAGGCTCAGGAATCTGTACACCTGTTGATTGACGGTTGAGAGGCGGGACCAAAGAGCCAGAGCTCAACCCCCGCAAACACAACTAGGTGAGTACAACTAGATGAGTACACACACACACACACACACACACACACACACACACACACACACACACACACACACACACACTGTGAAGGTGCTCCAGTGGATAAGGGAGTACTTAAGCAACAGGAAACAGCGAGTAACGGTGAGGGGGGAGACATCAGAGTGGCGAGATGTCACCAGCGGAGTCCCACAGGGCTCAGTACTTGGACCCATCCTGTTTCTAATATATGTGAACTATCTTCCAGAGGGTATAGACTCATTCCTCTCGATGTTTGCTGATGATGCAAAAATTATGAGAAGAATCAAGACGGATGAAGATAGACAGAGACTACAGGATGACCTGGATAAACTTGAGGAATGGTCTAGAAAATGGCTGCTAAAGTTCAATTCGGGAAAGTGTAAGGTGATGAAATTAGGCGAAGGGAGCAGGAGGCTGAACACAAGGTATCATCTGGGAGGGGAAATCCTGCAAGAGTCAAATAGAGAGAAGGATCTGGGGGTTGATATCACACCGAACCTGTCCCCAGAGGCCCACATCAAACGAATATCATCAGCGGCATATGCTAGACTGGCCAACATAAGAACTGCCTTCAGAAACTTGTGTAAGGAATCTTTCAGAACCCTGTATACCACTTATGTAAGACCAATCCTGGAGTATGCAGCTCCAGCCTGGAGTCCATTCCTAGTTAAACACAAGACAAAGTTAGAGAAGATTCAGCGGTATGCCACCAGGCTTGTCCCGGAACTGAGAGGATCGAGCTACAAGGAAAGGCTAAAGGAGCTGAACCTCACATCCCTGGAAAACAGAAGAGTAAGGGGAGACATGATAACCACCTACAAAATTCTCAGGGAAATTGACAGGGTGGACAAAGACAAACTCTTCAGCACGGGTGGGACACGAACAAGGGGACACAGGTGGAAACTTAGTACCCAGATGAGCCACAGAGACGGTAGAAAGAATTTTTTCAGTGTCAGAGTAGTTAATAAATGAAATGCACTAGGAAGTGATGTGGTGGAGGCTGACTCCATACACAGTTTCAAATGTAGATATGATAGAGCCCAGTAGGCTCAGGAATCTGTACACTAGTTGATTGACAGTTGAGAGGCGGGACCAAAGAGCCAAAGCTCAACCCCCGCAAGCACAATTAGGTGAGTACAATTAGGTGAGTACTGTGTATGTATGTGTATGTGTATGTTATTATAACTCCAGTGAGCTTACACACCTGTTTCAGTACCACAAAATCCTGCTAAGGGACAAGTATACACAGGTATACATTCGTGTGAGAAAACGGGGAATTTAATCCCATATGTATGCCTTGAAAGGGTGTACACACACACACACATTACACTCACAGTTTACAATTAGAGTGAGATTACAATTACAATTATTACGCAGAGCGTTTCTGCCCGAAACGCTTTGCGTAATAGTGACTTTAGGCATTGTGTGTATGTATATATGTACTAGTGTAAGCACTAAAAAACACGTGAGTACTTTTTAGGACTCAATGCTCAGCCGCGGGAGTATGGATGTGAATAGTGTGAATTAGGACTTTCTGATTCATGTAAATAATATTCCCCTCTAAAAATACTTATTAATACCAGATTTTCATACCCAAATTTTATTATTACAGGATTTCCATACCAAATTTTCAGAATCAATTTTCATTACTACCAGATTTGTATACCCAATTTTCATGTCTGGCCGATTTTTATACCCAATTTTCATTTCCACCAGATTTTCATACTAAATTTAATTATTACCAGATTTCCATACCATCAAAATTTACTCTATGCTGCACTCAATTTTCCTGAGAAATCTATTATATTAATTTTTATTTATTTTATATATATATATATCGTACCTAGTAGCCAGAACGCACTTCTCAGCCTACTATGCAAGGCCCGATTTGCCTAATAAGCCAAGTTTTCATGAATTAATTGTTTGTCGACAACCTAACCTACCTAACCTAACCTAACCTAACTTTTTCTGCTACCTATCCTAACCTAACCTATAAAGATAGGTTAGGTTAGGTTAGGTAGGGATGGTTAGGTTCGGTCATATATCTACGTTAATTTTAACTCCAATAAAAAAAATTGACCTCATACATAATGAAATGGGTAGCTTTATCATTTCATAAGAAAAAAATTAGAGAAAATATATTAATTCAGGAAAACTTGGCTTATTAGGCAAATCGGGCCTTGCATAGTAGGCTGAGAAGTGCGTTCTGGCTACTAGGTACGACATATATATATATATATATATATATATATATATATATATATATATATATATATATATATATATATATATATATATATATATATATATATACAAGAGTTCTTCGTTCTTCGATCGTTATAAGAACGATGTCAAATCTATATATCTTAGCCATCATTCTAGACAAGGTTGGCTTAATTCCAGTGACAAATGTGTTTCAAAATAAAAAAAAATCTATTGAAAAAAATCGAGACTTTGAAAGTTAAGTTAAATTACCACTTTTTAACCAGACAATACAGTGAGAAACATTTCCCTTTGTCACAGTGCCATCACTGTAACACAGTCATCATCCCCGTCAATAAAGTGCCCTCACTGTAACACAGTCATCATCCCCGTCAATAAAGTGCCCTCACTGTAACACAGTCATCATCCCCGTCAATAAAGTGCCCTCACTGTAACACAGTCATCATCCCCGTCAATAAAGTGCCCTCACTGTAACACAGTCATCATCCCCGTCAATAAAGTGCCCTCACTGTAACACAGTCATCATCCCCGTCAATAAAGTGCCCTCACTGTAACACAGTCATCATCCCCGTCAATAAAGTGCCCTCACTGTAACACAGTCATCATCCCCGTCAATAAAGTGCCCTCACTGTAACACAGTCATCATCCCCGTCAATAAAGTGCCCTCACTGTAACACAGTCATCATCCCCGTCAATAAAGTGCCCTCACTGTAACACAGTCATCATCCCCGTCAATAAAGTGCCCTCACTGTAACACAGTCATCATCCCCGTCAATAAAGTGCCCTCACTGTAAGATTGTCAACCCTGCAATCTCTCTAATTACATTCAATATGTGAATTATCATTAATGTGGGAACGTGAGAATATCATAACTGCTAAGTGAAGGTAAAGCGGTTAGAATGATATTGCAAAGTGTATGCAAATAAGGATAGACAGTGCCTAGCTAGAAGGATGATAGACAGCGCCTAGCTAGAGGGATGGTAGACAGCGCCTAGCTAGAGGGATGGTAGACAGTGCCTAGCTAGAGGGATGATAGACAGCGCCTAGCTAGAGGGATGGTAGACAGTGCCTAGCTAGAGGGATGATAGACAGTGCCTAGCTAGAGAGATCATAGACAGTGCCTATCTAGCTGGGTGATAGACAGTGCCTAGCTAGCTGGGTGATAGACAGCGCCTAGCTAGAGGGATGATAGACAGTGCCTAGCTAGAGGAATGATAGACAGTGCCTAGCTAGAGGGATGATAGACAGTGCCTAGCTAGAGGGATGATAGACAGTGCCTATCTAGAGGAATAATATTCAGTGCTTAGCTAGAGGATAATAGTGAGTAGCTAGAGGAATATTAGACAATATTTAACCTTAGATTTTCTCAAAACAGCAACAATTTCAAGATCACAAAATAGGAAGATACTCAGAAGTCTGAAAATATTTAGAGATGACATCCAAAAGTTACTTCACCCGCTAAACAAGGCCAATGTTGTTCCTTTAACTGTGTTACTGCCTGTACGTCTCTTGTTGTGAAGCATAAACGTTGTAGACGTATATGATACTTTTGTTGACGGAGCACAACACCTTCACTATCACACAACACCTCTCACTATCATTTTTCCTTCTCGACTAAAATTTTTAATATTCTTCCTTGCTCATTTTCACAACAGCCGTTCATATTCCGCCCAACCTTGAAGCCATTCGCAGAACTATATATTACTTTTTTTTAATCATCTTTTTCTCTGTGCAGATTTTGTCTTTAGTCCAGGAGGTAACACCCGTCCCTCCGCCCTATGAAGACGTTACGGCAATGACAAACTAATCTCTGAAGTGGAGATAAGGTCGACGTCGACGGGGCACCCTTGCCAGGAGGGAGCAGGAGCAGAGGAAGAGGAGGAGGTTTTCAGAGACGATCGTCTCCAAACACTGTACCAGTTTTCCGTATCTCGCCCCACAAGCTAGGTGTCCCTGCAAAGTCCGGAGGGTCGGGGCTTAGTGCATGACGATTGGACGAATCGCGTTTGGGAAGTGGGAAAGGGGAGAATGAGAGAGAGAGAGAGAGAGATAGGCAGGGGAAAAGGGATGACAACGAATAGGAAACGCGGCAAAAGGAGAGGAACAGACGATACTCTGCGGTAACGCTTCACAGCGTGACAATGCAGAGATCTCTAGTGAAGTAATATGATAATCAAAAATATGTCCCAGGTACCATATAGTTCCAATTTTTCATCTGTTGCAGAGGGAGAACCCCGCATTGTGCGCACACTTGATGGGCTGGCCTGGCTTCTCTCCTGTTGATGCCACATACCCGAGAACAAAGGGGTGGGCATATGCTGTATATATGGAACAAAGGGAATATGCTGTAGATCTGGAACAAAAGGGGGTGTATGCTATATATTTGGTATGGGTTGATGGAACATTCAAACCAAAGACACTTGAAGATTGCACAACGGATCTGTTGCCGCCCATATCGCCAGAGTGATTTTTCACACCTGTCACTTGCGAGAACCCGGCATGTTTTGTTTTTCCTTGCGAGTTGCTTCGCGTTTGCATATGCGTGTCTGGCACCAATCTTAGACGAGGAGGTAATGTAAGATCCCAGCATGTTAAACTTATTGCCAATAACTTCACTGATTATCTGGCATGTAAGACCCCCAAACGCCAGGAATAATCAACACCAGTCTGAAAATAATCCATCGCTCCGAAACACGCAATTCAGAGAGGCATTCATCACTCATTCACGTGCGAGAGTTGGCAACCCACTAGTCTGGCCGAGGCGCCCCGTAGCGAGCGTAATGGATGGACCCCTGAGGCAGAGAGGCGCCGTGGTTGTCTCCTTATTGGTTTTTCCGCGCCTTGAATTGATAATGGTGGGTTAGTGGAGGTCACGCCCACTGCTGGGCCCCAGCGTCACGCCTACTCCAGGGCTCATTGTCACGCCTACTCCAGGGGTCTCGTTATGGCTGACGAATGACGGCATGTGTTGGCCGGTAGGTGAGGATAACATGCGCTGGTTGGCCAAGATAACGTGTGCCACAAGGCTTGTAATACCCGAAAATGCAGCAGCAGGCGAGGGAGGGAGAGAGAGGGGGGTCGAGGACTAGGGGAAGAGACGGGGCTCTTAGAGGTGCGGACCTTAATGCTGACTTATATTTCCGGTCAGGTACCCCTAATTTCTGCCTGTAGTTTATAGTCATGAATTGATCATTATCATTACGCACTTCCCACCAGGATTATCAGCTTCTCAGCAGCACACTTGAGGTTTACAGTGGGGCTTCCTTAAGGGTGTGTGTGTGTGTGTGTGTGTGTGTCGTGGGCTGATGACACGCTATCATGAGTGTCAATCTTGGCCCCCTCTCCCCCCGTCGGAGTCACACCCTTGCCAAGTGTGGCCGGGGTGTGACCACCTCTCCTCTCACTCCCCTCTCAAGGTGTGGCGCTCTCATATATATATATATATATATATATATATATATATATATATATATATATATATATATATATATATATATATATATATATGTCGTACCTAGTAGCCAGAACGCACTTTTTGGCCTATTATGCAAGGCCCGATTTGCCTAATAAGCCAAGTTTTCCTGAATTAATATATTTTCTCTAATTTTTTTCTTATGAAATGATAAAGCTACCAATTTCATTATGTATGAGGTCAATTTTTTTTTATTGGAGTTAAAATTAACGTAGATATACGACCGAACCTAACCAATCCTACCTAACCTAACCTAACCTATCTTTATAGGTTAGGTTAGGTTAGGTAGCTGAAAAAGTTAGGTTAGGTTAGGTTAGGTAGGTTAGGTAGAACAAAAACAATTAATTCATGAAAACTTGGCTTATTAGGCAAATCGGGCCTTGCATAGTAGGCTGAGAAGTGCGTTCTGGCTACTAGGTACGACATATATATATATATATATATATATATATATATATGCGAACAAGCCTGAATGTTCATATATATGTATATATATATATATATATATATATATATATATATATATATATATATATATATATATATATATATATATATGCGAACAAGCCTGAATGTTCATATATATGTATATATATATATATATATATATATATATATATATATATATATATATATCCCGGTCCTAGCCACACCACACCGTCGCCGCTAGGCACTCTGTATACACATTCGCAACGGGGAAAACTTAACAACCTCGTTATTCGTCCGTTGTAGTGAGGTAAAGACGTTGTTGCAAAAGTTGTGATTGCGTTGAGGTGTTTACTGAGTGGCGAGGTGACCAGCGGTGGCAAATTAGAGGCGAGGAGAAATTATAGGACATTCTTGCTATCGAAGCGATGGAGGAATGGAAGGATTGATTGAATCGGTGTGCTCGAGGCTAGACAGGCCTGGTACACAACGCAGGATGGTGAATGGGACAGGTATACAACGCAGGTAAGGATCATAATACATGTTTCATACTTGAAACAACAAGAATAGTCAGCAAGAGACACTCAAAGAGGCGATAATGACACGATGTGTACGGCCATAGAAAGACGAGAGAGAGAGAGAGAGAGAGAGAGAGAGAGAGAGAGAGAGAGAGAGAGAGAGAGAGAGAGAGAGAGAGTATAGCAACGGGATGAATGCATCTCAGAGTGATTTTCTTGTTATCTTGAGGTTATCTTGAGATGATTTCGGGGCTTAGCGTCCCCGCGGCCCGGTCCTCGACCAGACCTCCTTTTTGTTACATATCCCCCAGGAAGCAGCCCGTAGCAGCTGTCTAACTCCCAGTTACCTATTTACTACTAGGTAACAGGGGGCATCAGAGTGAAAAAAAACATTTTGTCCATTTGTCTCCGCCTCCACCGGGGATCAAACCCGGAACCTCAGGACTATGAATCCGAAACGCTGTCTACTCAACTGTCAGACTTGATTGCAATAGAGCGCCAAACACAAAAAGAAAACGAGGCAAAATTCTAGGATTAACTAGTGAAAAAATATATCATGGCAGGTCCGGCTTCTCAGAGACAGTGCCGCGCCTCCAAAACACCTTTAAGCCCGCTCACGATTTAAGACCAGAGAGATGTGTTGAAACGACTCGCTTCAGGCTGGCGGGCGTGATGTTCGCAGGAGGGGTAATGAGGGGAAGGAGTGATGGACATGACTCTCCCTCCCGAGTAATGACGGAGGCACCGCTGACGAAGGAGACACGTTGGGCCAACACACGCTCCTGAAGCTCCTGAAGTTTTCCCGGTAAAATATCATCGGGATAATTGGCAGGGGGGTGATGGCTGGGGCCGACCTGTTGAGATGGAGGAGTGCTCCCCATAGGTCCTCTGATATACTTCGGCGAGCACGTCTTTAGGAGGTGATGTGTGGGGGTTTAACACGGAAGACACGCTTGCGTGATGGGGGAGGGGGGGGGGGGTTGTTCGTGCATGCGTGTGGTAGTTCGTTCGTGCGTGTGGTAGTTCCTATCAAGTGATGCTTTACTATGTAAACTAATCTAAACACAGCCTAATCCTCTCTTAACCTAAGGTGGACCTAACTATTCAACGCATTCTAGAATGTAAAATTGGCTTGTATTTTATGAATTTTTTATTGATTGAAATTATAAATTGATATAAATTGAAATTAATCCTCAACCAGGATTACTAGTTTTTGTTATTTTTGTTATACAGCATAAACGAAGTATGTGTTTCATATGGCGTTTAATGACATTTGCATTAACACGGAAACTACATTCAGCTCCTAATGTATTTGGAAATATCTGTTTTTTGCGCGACGTCCCCACTCTTTTTTTTCCCCCTTTCCATCATTCTTTCCCTCTTTTCCCACTGCTTCCTCCTTCTCCACCACTCCAACACCTCCCGCAACACCCCTTCCCCATCCCCTCCATCCTTTCCCCATCGTTTGAGGAGTATTTACATGGAGAATATACTCCATTATTTTCCTCCCGGGAGCCCCATGCTTCTCGTTCCACCAAGCTATTTGTATACATAACAACCCATGCATTCCTATTGTGATTGCTTCTCCAAACTTAAATCTTATCTGCCGCCATAATTTACCGTTATCAACTACTGAATGAATAAACTAACGCAGCACTCCATCCTTGGGTAACAAGCTGCCGTCAGATATAAAAAGAAATTTTCATGATTAAATCAATAGCTAAAAGCCAGCTCTTGCATACCAACCAGTTGGGGTCTATGTAACAGTTTGGCGGCTTCTCGCCGGCAACGTTCACGAACGGGGCATCGGTCACGTCCCGAACGCTTGGATTATTACGGGAACGGGAGTTTTCATGAGCGCTGAATGGGAATGGGTCACATCTTGAGCAGGACTCGTATCGCTGCTACTGGGTCATGGCGAGGGATCGAACCCTGTGATATACTTGTCAAGTTACACCCTCCACCTACCTTCATTCCTCCATTTGACCATCATACACTTACACACACACACACACACACACACACACACACACACACACACACACACACACACACACACACACACACGCCCATACCTCAAAAAGACCATCAACAAACTCTAAAAGGTGCAAAGACATGCTACAAAATGGCTTCAAGAACTGAAAACAAGAGCTAAAAGGAAAGGCTAGAGGTATTAAATTTGCCAAAGCTGGAAGATAGAAGAAAAAGAGGAGATATGATCACTACATGCCAAATAGTAAGAGAAATCGACAACAAAACTGAGAGATATTCTTTAAGACCTACAACTTCAAGAGCAGGAGGTCATAGATTCTAGCTAGGGAAGCAAAGATGTAAAAAAAAATATTACAAAGTTCTTTTTTTATTATTTATTTTTATTTTTTTTGGAGTGGTATACGGTTGGAAAAAGTTAGGTGAGAAGAGGGTACAGGCCTGGTTGATACCTGGTTAATACCTGGTTGATACCTGGTTGATGGGGTTCTGGGAGTTCTTCTACTCCCCAAGCCCGGCCCGAGGCCAGGCTTGACTTGTGAGAGTTTGGTCCACCAGGCTGTTGCTGCGTCCCAAGGCCAAAACCGTCAGTAGTTTCTACACGCCATGTGACAACGAGTACTGGGAAGACGGGACGCCACGAGCGTAACTCTCATCCTGTAACTACACCTAGGTAACTAAACTTAGGTAACTACATTTACGTAACTATACAGGTAATTACGACATTCACAGGTACCCGATATACATGGTCATCCATACACAATTCATTTAACATTAACAAAAGCAGTGTTAAAAACACGTATCTTTTGTGTCCATGTTTGTCGCGGAGGGAGGGAGGGAGGGAGGGGTTTGTAGGGAGCCGGTCGGCCGAGCGGACAGCACGCTGGACTTGTGATCCTGTGGTCCTGGGTTCGATCCCAGGCGCCGGCGAGAAACAATAGGCAGAGTTTCTTTCACCCTATGCCCCTGTTACCTAGCATTAAAATAGGTACCTAGGTGTTAGTCAGCTGTCACGGGCTGCTTCCTGGGGGGTGGAGGCCGCTGGGACACTAAAAAGCCAAGAAATCATCTCAAGATAACCTCAAGATAAGAGAGGCTGGTACTGAGCGAGTAGGATCTAAGAGTATGTAGGATCTGATAGCATGTATGATCTGACAGGATGTATACTCCCCTTGCATCTATATGTTAATACATGTTTTCAGGAGCGTGGCGGGGCGTATATATACAGGGAGGTACAGGTGTCCGCGCCGTAAATGTGCCAAGGACTGCTGTAAAGACCTCCTGGGAAGATAGCGTAAGTTGGGGGGGGGGCTTCTGTAGATACGCAGATACGCACGATCACCTGTGAGCCCTAGAGGGCAGATAGTGGTTGGGCACCATTCCTTCCTTCCGTCCCATCCCAAAACCTTATCCTGACCCCTTCCAAGTGCTATATAGTCGTAATGACATGGCGCTTTCTCCTAACAATTCCCTTTCCCTAGAGGGCAGGGAGAAGGCTTCAGGGGGTTTATTGGATGGCTGGGGATCGAGGGACGGGGAGATGGGGGTCTATCCGACATGGTTTATCTATCAGTGATTGCGGGGAAGTAGAGGTGTAGCTCTTTCCACTTGTTGTACAGGTTGAACTATTCTGACGTTGGAATTCTTTGTCGAATCTGGTTTTGAAGTTGTGGATGGAGGTGGCTTCCACAACTTCTTTCAGTGCATTCTATTTGTTGACCATGCATACGTGGTACGAATAATTACAATTACTTGGCACATTTGTGCATTCATCTTCCACGTATTTTCCTTTCGTCCTACTTTCTTTCAATTTAAAGAGTTCGTCCATATCCTCTATGTCTGTTCCTCTTGGTATTTTGTATGTTGCAATCATATCCCCTCAATTTCTCCTGTCCTCCAGGGCTGTGAAGTCCAGTTTTCTCAACCTATTCTCGTTACTTAACCCTCTTAGTTCTGGCACTAATTCTTTTGCAAACCTTTTTATTTTTTCAATTTTTAGTTTGTGCTTCTGAAAGTACGGATTCAAGGCCAATACTGTAATATTAGTCTAACAAAAGCTGCCTGGAATGCCTTGAAAATGTTCTGATATAGGTTTCTAAACAATCTTTTACAGTTTGTCAGCGTCCCATACGCTGCTGATGTTACCCTGTCTGGCTCCGGTGCTTGTGTTGGAATCCACTCCAAAGTCTTTCCAATTTCTGTAGTTGACTTCCCCATCTGGTGTAGATACCGTCTGGTTTTCTTTCTCACTTCCGCATCGCCATTACCTTACACTTGTTGGGGCTGAATTCTAGAAACCACTTTGTTTTCCAACTTCTGAAGTTTATTGTCTTCTTGGAACATTATGCAGTACTGTTTTTATATTCCTCATTCGATTTGTATCGTCTGCAAATATTGATATGTACGAACTTAGTTCCACGTAGAGGTTATTCACACAAATTAGAAACAGAAGTGGGCCCAGGACCGAGCCTTGTGGGACCCCACTTTCTTCAGCTCGAGAATTTGCCTCTGATTGTGAATCTGTCTTCTGTCCTCTAGGCACTCCCTTACCTATTTCAGTATCTTCCCAATTATCCCAGTTTGCTTGTCCCTTTTGCACACCAGCCTTTTGTGAGGAATACAAAACAATATCAAATGTTTTTGTTTTAGTTTAAGAAAATACGATCTTATTTTTCCTGTCGTATTTTATTAACTTTGCCATAGAACTCGATCAAGTTTGTTAGGCACGACTTTCCTCTTCTAAATCCATACTGCCATTTTGCTACGAAGTTAATTCTCTCTCGGTGCTCAAGTATTCTCAGCCTGGTTGATTACCTGGTTGATGGGGTTCTGGGAGTTCTACTTACCTGTGACTTGTGAGCCTGATTACTTTTTCCAGCACTTTTCACGAAATACTTGTGACACTGCTCTGTATTTTAATGCCTCCTGCCTGTCCCCCTGTTTGAAGTAGTGTACCTACGCTTGCACTTTATCAGAATACTTGGCGATTTTCTGTCTCGAGTGTTTTATTGAAAATGACAACAATCTTTTGTCGAGTTTCTCACATACCTCCTTGTCGTTTCCCATGAGAATTCCATTTTATCTCCTCAGCCTTATCTCATGGTCTTTCACTGTTGTTTTTCTCCTTGTACGACTATAGAATAGCTACGGTTGGTGCTTAGATTTCGCCACAGTATCGTTTCCAAATTGCCTCTCAGCTTCCCTATTGATTTGGGTGTATTCATTTTTGGCTGTCTATACCACATCTCTATTATTCTCCATTTCTAGTTCCCTCTCTTTATTCCGGGTTCTTATGGTCCTCTCTTTTACTTTCTTACATAGCTTATTGACCCAAGAGCTTACTTTTGGTGGACGTGTTGGGAATCGAGCGATGTGGGAGGATATGTGTGGGATGTGTTCGATAGATTGATTGATAAACAGTTAATCTGGTGCCTTAGGGTTTTACGATATGTAATCTGTACTCGTTTCATCGCTAATAACAGGAGTCAAACATGAGGCGATAGGGCTCTGCTGGTCTACAAAACCACAAGACGAGATGATAGAATACACTTAGTCTGTCTCCTATCCTTTGGCGAGAAGATGGGCTTGATGATAACGACCGCTTGTGAGACACCTATACTACATATAGAGGCACCTAGACACCCATCGGTCACCTGGACTATCCCATGAGTCACCTAGACTCCTCAGGGAGGTAAGGCAGATAAAAATAAACAAAGTTATTTACAAACAAGCGGAAGTTCCTGTCGCTGCACCTAATTTATTTGTCAGACTTCAAGTTAAAGTTTTGTGTGTGTAAAAAATGTAAAAAAATCCCCGCAAAATCTAAGATAAAATACATGTTATATTACGACACAAAAAATTTTCGTTGAAATTTAACTGAACTTCATAAAGATTCTTGCCAATTTTTATATAATTGTGTTTAAAATTCTTATGTAATAATGAAGATAGCCCGCCCGAATAGCCTGCCCGAAACGCTGCGCGTGCTAGTGGCTTTACAAGACTGTAATTACCATATTTGTATCCTCACATTCCTTATGTACATTCTTGTATATGCATAAATAAATAAATAAATAAATAAGAGGTCAGAATTGGTTAGGTTAGGCCCCAAGCTATAAATTACTAAAAACTATATGACCCAAACCAGGATTCGAACCTGCGGTGACAGGGCTTACCCGACTGGCTTACACGGTACTAATACCACTCAACCACCGATTGTCTAACGTGCTTAAAGAGTGGTATTTGCACTAAGTAAGCCAGTGGGCGTGAGCCTTGACAGTGCAGCTTCGAATCCTTGTGGGGTCATATAGTTCTTAATGATTTATTATTATTGGGTGTGATGCTCGTCGCTAAAGGACGAGTTTCGCTGAAACTCTCTTCAACATCTTCAGAGGCCGAGGGGGAGAGTTATTACATAGTAGCGAGTTTGACATAATGTGGAATGAAGTGAGGAGAGATGTTGATCTGTTGATGTCGATAGCTGGCAGCTATCCTATTTTGTTGATGGTAGAATATGCTATATTAAATGCAAGCAGGTTGTTGAATATTTGATGAGTATGATATGTAGTACTTCGGCTATGTCTACTCTTCTATTGCTGTATTTGTCGACATAAAATAGTAGTCGGCGTCCATCAGTCTCAGGAGACTATGGAGCTGCGGTCTGCTTGACGTCGGTCTGGAGTAGCCTCTCCAGGGTACAAAGCCAGGGTAGGTTGATACGGGGAAGAAGCTGTCACCCATGCAGCAGGTGCCCCCTCTCCACGGTGCCGAAAATCTCCAATGAAAAGGCTAACGCTAATACGATTGGTTCCAGTGTCGTCGCAGGAACTGTCAGAACGAGGTACATAACATACTAGTTATCACCCACTCATGTGAATATAACACTTTAGTTATCACACACTCATGTGAACATAACACTCTAGTTATCACCCACTCATGTGAATATAACACTCTAGTTATCACCCACCCATGTGAACATAACACCTTAGTTATCACCCACTCATGTGAATATAACACTCTAGTTATCACCCACCCATGTGAACATAACACCTTAGTTATCACCCACTCATGTGAATATAACACTCTAGTTATCACCCACCCATGTGAACATAACACCTTAGTTATCACCCACTCATGTGAATATAACACTCTAGTTATCACCCACCCATGTGAACATAACACCTTAGTTATCACCCACTCATGTGAAGCGTCTGGGATATACGCATTAAGTCAGTGTGGCAACAGTGTGGAGTTATACAGTAACTTTTTTTTTACAGATAATAATTTGGCCTCTTCTCCTCTTTAAGATAAAACAGGAACAAAATAGCCAACCTGTTACCAACCCGCGCAGCACCAACGATGATGATAAACTTATTCATCTTAAGTTAAAAATAATCAGCCTTGAACAATTCTCTGGAGATTCAGGTCTATTGAAGCGGCAGTCTCGGAGTCCATTTAGAGTCGGAAACGCCAGGTTGAGAGTCCACACTTAAGCCATTCCCATACTAATGTTTCAACTCGGAAGAACGTCAGGGTAATTCTTTCGGCGTTAAGCACGTCAAAGTAACCCCCTTCAGAATCTTATTCTTACGTAACCCTTATTAGCTGTTCATTCTCCTTTGTTTCCCCCACAGGAACATGTTTTGTATATATCCTTCACCACCTACAGTCTCCCGGCACGCCAACACCGTCTCGTAAGACTTGCCTCATTTCTACACATTCTCCTCTTTTGAGTTTTTTACATGGCGTATAGATGTTTGTGTTTATATATGTGTTCCATGCTAACCTCATCACTGTAGGGCAGAAGAAATTGTGTATATATATGTTCCATGTACAGTAATATCTGCGTGATCTTCCCTATCAGTCAACGATTGCATCGTTCACGGTATGCAAGCGTTGCACCGATGAGTAATAGTTGTTGCTAAACGGGTTTTCATCAATATACACGGTGTATATAGGTGATTCAACCCTGTTATACAGCCTTAATTTTATTATTAAAGGAGCTATCTTACAACCGTTTGCGGTAATTAACAGCTTAACTCAAGACATTTTTTTTTAAAGTAGATTACCACAGACCAGATCATACCTCAGTGAACCAGAGTTCAGTAAACTTCCATGTGAGCTCCATCAGTAGCACTCAGAACACCAAGACGATAGACGATTTCCTTCCAAACATTAAGAGGCATGTCTTGAGTAAAGTTCTAGCCTCTTGTGAACCAGTTCATACACTCTGGATGATTTGTTTTGGCCGTTGTATAGAAGGAGTCTGATTCTCTGCTACCTTATCGTCAGACACCAGCCGTTTCTTGAAATGGTTTCAGTCATCGCAGAGTTTTCATTTTCTCAGATAAAGTCTATGAACCGTAATTGGGGATTTGGTTTCCTCACTGTAATCATTTTAACTTTACACAATCTTCGTCACTGTAACTCTTCCTTACCCCTTCACCACTATCTCTACCCTCCTTTACCAATTTGTCCCCTTCTTCATAACCTTCTCTACCTCTCACCACCTGCCCTACCCTTCATCACCTTCCCTACCCTACTTGTCACCCTGGAAGAGTTTAGTAAGACAAGCCTCAAGTTCAGTCGATGAGCCACAATAGCGTGGCTGAAGATGTGCTGACCAACACAACTGAAAATGAAGAGACGACGACGTTTCGGTCCGTCCAGGACCATTATCATGTCGTGTTTCTTCATTAAGAAACATCTTCTGATGTTTTTAATATATCATAAAACATCAGATGTGTGGTATAGTAACCTAACCCCAAGTATCTGGCCATCTATTACACACACATTCTATTTTATTGATATGCAGTAGATCGGAAGCCGTCACTTTAGTAGACATGTTTATTGAATATAAACCGAAGGTTATATCACGAATCTTCACCAGATTTGTCAAGTTCTTCACTGTGAAGAGTTGAATTTCAACTTTCAAAGAAAATTTTACAATTATACTGCCCCTCCTAAAAGTGGTTGAAGGACACAATTTGCTGAAGTACTTTCCAGCATCTTCAGAGGTAGAGATTACTAAATACTGCAGGTGATTCTCACATGAACTGAAACATCACATAAAGTGATGTGAAGTGTCATCCCGTCGACTGAACTAGGTAATCTTCGACTGGGTAGTTGAATTGACGCACCAAATATGATAAATTGACTGTTCTGTCTCGGTATTGTAGATTGTATGTAATTTTAAGCTGGATGTTGATAGATGGAAGTGTGTTTAACATGTAGTGCTTCCGCTATATCTAATCTCCTATTGTAGATTATTTCAGCGCTGCTATTCGAGCAATATCTGACGATGGTCTCGTTGTGTGCAGAAATGATGTGATCTTTGATAGAGCCGTATTATTGATGCATTGTCAAGTATGGTGAAAGGGATGCTGTCATCTTGCCAATATAATGATATCGTTTAGGTTAGTTCCCAAGTAATCATGACTTTAGTCATCACAAAAACTTATACAGTTTATTTAATACATCAACGAAATAAAGTGTACACACCGAAAGATGTATACCCATCAGTGTATAGTGCAGAGTGTAATTAAATCCTGAGCTTTACAAAGGACTGAACTGTGACCTTCAAGTTTGATCACTGAATTTAGGTCATACATGTACATGCTGTTGTGGTTTACAGTGAACTCATAACATTACTGTCCCAGGAAAGATAGAAGAGGAGAGAAGCGTAGAGGATTGGATAGAAGGGAACAGAAAGAAACAGCGGGGAAGGGAAGGGAAGGGAAGGTAAGGGTAGGGGAGGGTAGGTGAGGGGGAGAAAAGGTAAAGAAGACGCAGACACAAGGTTGCCCAACGTCCAACTAACATCTTCATCTGAGTCATCTACAAGTCAGATGATCTCGCTACAAGCTCGCTATATACCCTCCTCTCGCTGACCCACCACAAGCTGGTGTTTACCTTGGTTGGCATTGAGACCCGTTTCATCTGTTCTTTTTCCTCCATCAATAACCCCTATTTCTCTCTCACACGGAGTCTCTAGGACTGTGAGATGCATGATTGCTAATTCATACGTAAATTGCTTCAAGATCATCATGGGGTCCAAGAACCTTGACGCATTTTGTGACTAACCAGTCGGCCACCTCCCACAGGATAGTTATTGGGTACTTAATAAACTAATTAGTCCTGACTCCAATTTTCACTATTTTTTTATTAAAAAATAAATTTTTGGGGGGCCAACTTTGATTTATTTTGCAGTTTTGACAGAAACTGCGACTCCGAGCTATGTATTTATATTGTATTTAATATATTATCAGTAATCTATTTGATAATCTTAGTTGAATTCATGTACTAAATTGTGCCTTGAACTAAATAAAATCTATACCAATGGTGAATGTCACTCTTGCCTCTAGCAACTCTTAGCTAAGATGTATTTAAAGTGCTTTAAACAATACTTAAAAAGTAATCTTTAAAAAATAAATATATCATAAAACATCCGAGTGAATAATGTGCGTCAATTATGCAGTAAGAATGCAACTAAATTTTATTCTCTGCAACAATAATCCGTGAACTTTAATAAAATAATGACGTAATCAGACATTATTATGAAGTTGCACCAGATGTTTCGCGTTATATGGGTTTGTATCGTTATGATTGACGTTCTTATGAGCAGCATAACTCACACATAAGACATCACAATTCCAAGTATCAACTGCTTCCCAGCCCTGAGTACCCGCTTTATCCCTACTATAGCGAGACTCGGAATACCACGCAACACCACCCAATCCTTGCTTTCGAACACCGAACACCCCCCCTCAGCTAATTAAACCCGAACCCTTACCTTACCTTGAGGTGCTTCCGGGGCTTAGCGTCCCCGCGGTCCGGTCGTCGACCAGGCCTCCCAACCCTGACTCAACATCGAACCCAAGCCCTCAAACACTGAATCGAACCCCACGAAATCCAAATTCAAGCTCACGAAAACCGAACCCTGAGACGCCAGACGCCGAACTCAACCTCTGGAACAAGATGGCACCTGAAACCTGGAAACCACTGACGAGTCGACCCATTGTGCCGTGGCTGAGGCTGATGGAGGCTTCGAGTATGTACCGCCATGCTAGCCGGGGGGGTGTAGAGATGACGGATGGAGGCCCATCTGTCCACGACACGCGGGCAGACGGGGCATCATGGACGCCGACGGGGGAGAGGGAACTACGGACAGCACCCGCACCGCTGGAATGAAGACCTCGCCGCGTTGAGAGCCGAGAAGGTGATGCGGACACCGAAGCTTATGAGGTGATTATGAGTTATTATCTCACGTTGGAGTGGGGGGGTTGAGGGAGGGGGGAGGTGATAGAGGCTCTCTCTCTCTCTACTTCCGTGCACCTGTCCCTCTAACCCCATGCTGCTATACTCTCCACCATGCTGCTATACCCTCCACCATGCTGCTATACTCTCCACCATGCTGCTCTCCTCTCCACCGTGCTGCTATACCCCTCCATAATGCTGCTATACCCTCCACCATGCTGCTATCTTCTCCACCGTGCTGCTATACCCCTCCATCATGCTGCTATACCCTTCATTATACTGCTATACTCTCCACCATGCTGTTATACCCCTCCACCATGCTGCTATACCTTGCACCATGCTGCTATACTTTGCACCATGCTGCTATACACTCCTTCATGTTCCTATACCCCTCCACCATGCTGCTATTCTCTCCACCATGCTGCTATACCGTCCACCGTGCTGCTATTCTCTCCACCATGCTGCTATACCCCTCCATCGTGCTGCTATACCCCTCCATCATGCTGCTATACCCTTCATTATACTGCTATTCTCTCCACCATGCTGCTATACCCCTCCACCGTGCTGCTATACCCCTCCACCATGCTGCTATACCCTTCATTATACTGCTATTCTCTCCACCATGCTGCTATACCCTTCACCATGCTGCTATACCCTCCACCATGCTGCTATACCCTCCACCATGCTGCTATACCCTCCACCATGCTGCTATACCCTCCACCATGCTGCTATACCCTCCACCATGCTGCTATAGGCTTACCCTTTGGTCAACTGGCTTCTTCCTTTGCCATACATCACACACCACTTGCCTTCTTACTGCACCCGCTAAATCTCCCTACTCTACCTTCCCTTCACCGCCTTTACCTTTACTTTTCCCCTTACCCAATTTTCCCCTCTCCGTTTGCCCTGCTTTGCCCTTCCCTCATCCATTTTCCTCTGTTCTCCCTTCCTCTTCATTCCTGCACTCCTAGCTTCCGCCTTTCTCTGCCCCGCTCCTCCCTTTCCCAGCATTTTCCCCTCCCTCCTTCCCTGTTCTGCCCTTCTCTTACCTAACTTCCTCTTGCCCTTCAGAGGAGCCGGCAGCCTCCGTGTACGCGTCGTGACGGATGGGCGCCGCATCTGGCTGCTCTCGTGTAAACGACGCGGGATTTCCCTCACTCGAGAAGATTTATCGGCAGAATAATTGTATAATTTAGGGCCGAGAGATAATGTGGTCAAGGCTCTCCTCTCAACAACATGTTTTGTGTTAAATTCCCACAAACTAACGCCACGAGCTGGGGGTCTGACACGGTGGGTTGTGGGGTCTGACACGGTGGGTTGTGGGGTCTGAGACGGCGGGTTGGGGGTCTGACATGGTTGGTTGGGGTCTGACATGGTGGGCTGGGGTCTGACATGGTGGGATGGGGTCTGACATGGTTGGTTGGGGTCTGACATGGTGGGATGGGGTCTGACATGGTTGGTTGGGGTCTGACACGGCGGGCTGGGGGGGGTCTGAGTTCCCAGTTTACACCCCTGCCCTGTTAATGATATATATTCATTTTCGTCCACCATATAAATATATGTACATATAAATATAAGACATACCTCTTACAGAGCTATGTCTTATACCGTATATGTAAATACCATATATGTAAATAATCTTATAGAGGTATGATACTGTCTCTTCTCTCCATTCCCTTGTCCAGGGTGATGAGGTCCAGCCCCTTATGTCTTACTCCGGTCCTCAAGTTCAGTAACAAGTCTTGTGGCACACCTCTGTACTCTATTCATCTCAATATAAAAATCTGATCACCTTGCATTTGCTTGTATACATGTCAAGCATCTTACCTGAGTCTGCATCGCTGATTATTTGAGGTCCTCTTGGAACACTCTACGTTCCTTAGGTGCTCCGAGACATCACTGTTGCCTTCCCGATGAAAGCTAATTTGAAGGAGGGGTCTTACTGCCTTATAGATGTACATATTTATACCTCACAAATCAGAATCACAACGGGTCATAGTACTGATCTCTTAGAGAGGTGCTCTGCTTGTTAAGTCTCTAACACTTTAGAGACTTAAGAGGACTTAAGAGAGAATGGTGGACTTAAGAGAGACTTTAGTCTCTCTTTAGTCTCTTTCCATGCCCCTATCATCCACGTATCATCCAAATTCAAGAGGCTTCCACTTAATCTAGTTTTGTGTGTCGTTTGTATAGAAGTCAGATGTGTGGAGGACGTCTCCTAGTTCAGGAAAATCGATGCAAACTCTCAACTAACTTCCTGGAATGACAAAGGGTGGGTGTTTAGTGTAGGTATGGGTGTCTATTTAATATTTGGGCCTGCAGCATTGACCTGTTAGCTGTTGGACTCTCTCTCTATCGTCGGCTGTCTAAGTGATAAATGTTGTAGCTGAAACCCAAGCCCTTATAATGGGGACTATAACTAAGAGACAATTTACTACATCTCTCTTCTTCTCTTATTTTTTTTTTTACTTTATTTTTTTTTTTTTTTACACACAGTTCAGGGCAGGAACAGACGACTTCAGTCTCCTGTAAGCAGGCTGAGAGCTTTCCCTTCTCATAGCTCATGGTAAGCTCTCTCTCTCTCTCTCTCTCTCTCTCTCTCTCTCTCTGTCTCTCTGTCTCTCTCTCTCTCTCTCTCTCTCTCTCTCTCTCTCTCTCTCTCTCTCTCTCTCTCTCACTAACACCACCAACAGGCTGCAGCTCGCAACAGCCTAACTACCAGGTACCTATTTACTGCTAGGTGAACAGGGGCGCATCAAGGAAAAGAACCTGCTCATTTGTTTCTGTCTCGGCCTCAGGAACTGAACCAGGTTCCGTTAACTACGAACCGCGCGCGCGCGCGCTTGTGCATCTAGCTGTGGTTACCGGACTTGCGTCCTACTACATAACCTTTAATCCCATCGACAGTGCACACGTGCACACGGGTCGAGGGGCATGGCCACGTGGACACTACTGGCCTGTGCACCCTATTGGCCTGTGTATCATACTGGCCTGTGTACCATACTGGCCTGTGCACCCTATTGGCCTGTGTATCATACTGGCCTGTGTACCATACTGGCCTGTGCACCATACTGGCCTGTGAACCATATTGGCCTGTGCACCATAATGGCATATGCACCATATTGGCCTGTGCACCAGACTGGCCTGTGCACCACGCTGCTCAGTGTGCCAGGCAACGCTCCAGACAAATACTCGACCATTTATAAACACCAAAAGGTAATTCAGACGCTTTGATCGCCTGTCCATCACGAGATTAAGCCATTTCTCGTTCACCTGTACAGTGGATGCCAAACATCTCGCATCAATATATATAAAGATGAAAAATATATTGTAAATAATATTCAATTAAGGCATTTTTGGGGGTAAAGAGATCATCTGTGAGGGGTTATAATATCTCTTATGAGTCTGTGAGGGGGTTAATCTCTCTTATAAATCTGTGAGGGGGTTGAAATATCTCTTATGAGTCTGTGAGGGGGTTAATCTCTCTTATAAATCTGTGAGGGGGTTATAATATCTCTTATGAGTCTGTGAGGGGGTTAATCTCTCTTATAAATCTGTGAGGGGGTTGTAATATCTCTTATGAGTCTGTGAGGGGGTTAATCTCTCTTATAAATCTGTGAGGGGGTTATAATATCTCTTATGAGTCTGTGAGGGGGTTAATCTCTCTTATAAATCTGTGAGGGGGTTATAATATCTCTTATGAGTCTGTGAGGGGGTTAATCTCTCTTATAAATCTGTGAGGGGGTTATAATATCTCTTATGAGTCTGTGAGGGGGTTAATCTCTCTTATAAATCTGTGAGGGGGTAATAATATCTCTTATGAGTCTGTGAGGGGGTTAATCTCTCCTATAAATCTGCGAGGGGGTAATAATATCTCTTATGAGTCTGTGAGGGGGTTAATCTCTCTTATAAATCTGTGAGGGGGTTATAATATCTCTTATTAGTCAGACTGTGAGAAACTTGGCTTCCTCGTTCTAGGTCAGGTTAATGGGTTCTTCATCTCACGACAGTACATTAGATAAGTACACACAAACCAAAACAAAGCCTCGACTCGGGTCGGGCACCTGGCTTGTCTTTCATGGGTCGTCAGAAGACGACTTTGTGAATTTCTTGCCACCGAGCTAATTATATGGAAGTTGATAGACTTGTTAAGTTTTCTGGTTCAATCTTTGGGCGGGACGGATGTTGGTTTGACCGAGGGGCGCCGGTGGTCGTCTGCTCTTCACCGTAGAACACGTTTTTAATGCATTTTCTACCTCAGACGTGGTCCCAGAAAGTTATACAACGCTTACAACATTGCCGAGTTCTTGTTCTATTAGTTCCATATACAGTATAAATGTCTCCTCGTGGTAGTCATCAAAATGTATAACGCTACAGTTTTTGGGTCTTTGTGAGTCTGTGTGAATTTGTTGGGTCAGCAAGGTTTTCGTCGGTTTCAATCTTTTCAGCTTTTTATATATGAATTCAAATGAAACGCCTATATTAATTTCTACTCTTAGTCTGCTACGGGCTGTCTTTGCAAGAATGTTAACAGTATCATGCTTTCAAATGCTATGGCATTCAGAGGAATTTAACATAGAATGTATTTTCCCATGCAGTTCTAACATTTGATTATCACTGACTATTTTTTGGCTGTTGCTGCAATGTTTCGTTCAACGCAAGGAGTGCACTCTGCGATTCACGGTATATAATTCCTTTGTCGTTGTCTTTTTCTATTTTTCTTTAATTCGGTGTCAAGAAATGTGACCTCAAATTCGGTCTGAGTCATACTAACTCAGTCACTAACTGGATTCATTGTTGTATAAGCCAGAGAAAATAGCTTCAATATTATCACATGAACATTAGTTTTAGTTTGCTTCATTTAAAATAAACACCATATAAATATATATATATATATATATATATATATATATATATATATATATATATATATATATATATATATAAATGAAATATCCAAAACATGTGCACGAATCAAAACTACATAGAGCAGGACAATGTTAAACTAACATAGAAAAACTATCCATCCAAGGGAAGGAAAAAACCCTCAATTACATTCACAGCAAGACAAACCATAATACAACACTACACATCATAGAACACACACATAATGGTACCGGTACACAACACAATTACTCAAATCACAAACCATAGTACAGGAAAATACAGCAGAATAGAGAATCTTGTATTTGTGTATTCAAAACAAAAACAGAACACATCAACATTAACATAGAGACAAAAAAATGGCAGAACACAAGGAAAAAACTTAACAGTGTGAACAAATGAACAATAACGCATAAAAAGAAATCACATTATTAGGTACATCTTCCACCTAATTCTACAGAGCCATTTTTTCACTGATTCACCTCGTTACCTTATAACCCGAGCACTCGTTAGTGCTTTTCATTCTCGTTTTAATAACGTAGCGTTTACACTCATTTGTTTAGACGCATTTACGATAAATTCCAGCCCTGCCATGGATATGGAGGAGCTGGGATAGGAACGCAAGCAACAAGGATAGGAGGACAAGAGGCAGGGATAGGACAAGGAACTGATATAAAGGATCATGTACTAGCCTAGTGATATGCAACGTAACGTTATGTCTTACTAACGAGGAGGGAGCGGTCTATCGTATGGGTAAGGTGGTCTATCGTATGGGCAGGTGGTCTATCGTATGAGTAGGGTGGTCTATCGTATGGGCAAGGTGATCTATCGTATGGGTAAGGTGGTCTATCGTATGAGTAGGGTGGTCTATCGTATGGGCAGGTGGTCTTTCGTATGGGTGGGGTGGCTTTCCCTCCCTACACGACCCTCCACACCCCCACCCACACCCAACCATGACACCCTCCCCACTCCCACTCCCACTCCTACTCCCACTCCCACTCCCACTCCCACACCGCCTCCGGCCGCTATTCCTCAAGCATAATTACACCGGACAGCTGCAGCAATCACCACGGCCGGCTACTCAAAACGAGTGGCCGGATAGTGTTGAGGGCCGGAGGACACTCCTTCCTTCTGGTGCAGCTCCCTCTATCCTTCCCCCTCCACAACCCTTCCCTACCAACCCCCTCTATGTCATCCCTACAACCCTCCATCACCTTCCTCATCATTCCACCTCCTCCCATCCCTCTCCATCTCCACACCACCTCAGTCCTAGTCTTCCTTCCTATCCCACCCTCTCCTTTTCATCCCCCTTCTTCTTATACCTTCCCTTTCTCGTAGTTATCCCCGCCATCTTCTATTCTTCCTCCCTCTCCCACTCTCCATCCTTTCCGCCTTTTCTCAGGAAGTTGTAATGTGCATATTAGTGGTTGTGTTCCTAATTGTCTGAAGCTGTGGCTCTGGTTCATAATTAGACGTGTTTTCTGGCCACTTTGCAGACCTCAAGTTGTAGACCTGGTTCACCCAGCAGTTTCAAGTCGATTGAGCAGTTCTCAAGTCGATTGAGAATGGTCCAGGACGGACCGAAACGTCGTCGTTCCTTCACTTTCTAGTGTGTGGTCTGGTCAACATACTTCAGCCACGTTATTGTGACTCCTCGCCTGCAATGACTGGGTAAGTCACTGGCCATCATGATCCAACCTTCTACTGCATCCACCATCTTTTCTCCCATACTACCTACACTTTGTAAGAATTTAAAGCGGCTTTATTTGACGCCCTGTGTCTCCAATCCTATTTTTCTCCGTGCCACAGCATACATACCCTCTTCACGCCCTGGTATTGATGCTAGGACCCATCCTCCATGCCTATCCACGGACCCTGAGGACAGAAACAGTTCCCGTGCTCAGCTCAGGACGGCAGACACCGCCCACTCTCGCCACCAACCAACCTACAATGCCTCCAAGATAAAATAATGATTCGATGATGCTGGCGATAGAGGCTAATCTGACGGGAATGATGGATACGCGCCCGGCCCAAATTTGACATAGCTATGACTTAAAGAGTGGGGAGAATATACAATAAGTGGCCGTCATAGTTATAATCATTGGGCCCCTAACTGTGGTATTACTCCCTCGGACCGTGGCATCACCGTCTGGGTAACAAGGGTTGAATTACTGCCGCAGTGGCCACGATAAATTCCCCTCTCAATCCTCGTATTTACTGCCACTCAAGCTCTTATTTATACCTGGCTTATTTCTCCACAAGCATCCCGGATAGGGAAGATGAGATGCTGCGAGGCAAAATGTGGCTGAGATGACGGCTCTAGGTCATCCTTCCGTCACACTTTATAGCGCGCAGAGTGTGTTATAGAGTGCCTGGTTCTCAAGCTCTAAATGCCGTATAGTGCGATCGAGTAGGTCCTTACTGTGTAAAACACATTATTACACAACACACTGGACTTTGCTAGTAAATGTTGCATTCTTGAAAGCATTGTATTCATACTATGAAGGAGATACAAGTTGCAATATCTACAAGCAACACTTTCTTCAATATACACAAAGACATGCATACACTGGTGACACCAGTCATGTGTGTGTGTGTGTGTACTGGTGGCATCATTAGTCATGTGTGTGTGTGTGTGTGCCAGTGGCACCCTCAGCCTTGTATACATGAGTCGTATCTCGAGCTTAGCCTTCTTACCTGCCGCCATGAACGACCATGTGTACTACCCCGTTACGCTCGACCATGTGTACTACCCCGTCACGCTCGACCATGTGTACTACTCCGTCACGCTCGACCATGTGTACTACAGCGTCACGCTCGACCATGTGTACTACAGCGTCACGCTCGACCATGTCAACTGCAATAGTGCAGACGATGATTTACAATAACTGGTCTGAAGATATGATGACCAAATCACACACTCCAGAAGATTGAGAAACGACGACGTTTCGGTCCTTCCTGGACCATTAACAGGTCGTATGGGACTTGATAACGGTCCAGGGGCCAGAGTCATGAAGCAGGTACTTACGAACGTGTACATCTTTCCTCAATCTTTGACGGCTTTGGTTACATTTATTAAACAGTTTACAAGCATGAAAACTTCCCGATCAACTGTTGTTGTTGTTATAAACAGCCTCCTGGTGCTTCGGAGCTCATTAACTGTTTAATAATTGCAAACAAAGCCCGCCAAAGATTGAGAAAAGATGGACAGATTCGTAAGTGCTTGCGTAACTGCTTCGTGAATCTGGTCCCCAGGACGGACCGAAACGTCGTCGTCTCTTCATCTTCTGGGGTATGGGGTTTGGTCATCGTGCAATAGTGCTGGTTGACAAAAGTAAACAACACGAACAAAATGGCATTCAATATATCATCCAAAAATCAAACGCGACAAAACAGAAAATATTAAGAGGGTAAAATACTGTATTCCAGCCACTAATACCCAAATAAAATGTTATAGTAAACAACAACAACAACAATAATAATAATAATAATAATAATAATAATAATAATAATAATAATAATAATAATAATAATAATAATAAATGATAATAATTGATAGCGTTCTCAGCATGGCTATCATCAAAGTTGTAAATATTTCGTGAAGGATATTAACTGAGATGACTTGAAGCACGACAATTGACTCTCTTGTCCTGTTTCTTAGAAAGTTCTTCAACATCTTATTTCTTGCACTTTTGCTTCGTCCTCCACTCTCTCTCATCTTCCTGGCCCTCCTACCTCTCCTCCTAATCCCATTCTCTTTTCTCTCTCTCTCTCTCTCTCTTCTCCCCCCCAGCTCCTCCTTCATCCCCCTATCACCGACATATCATTTCATCTTCCCGCTATCTTTAGTTTCCAGAAAAAAACAAGTCTGGCATGACGCGATTTAAACTGTAATGTACATCAACCAAGTCCAAAAGAGGGTAGAGAGGACCACATTATCAGCTCTTGGCGATACGCTGCAGCGACCTCAGATTACACACAGCTGATGACCGACCTTAGTTTAGAGAGCCCTGTGTTACAATTTAACAATTGTTCTCCGGATGGTGTAAGGCCGCCCCGGGACACCTTATCGGCCTCTTTGTGTATGATCTAGTCATCTGGAGGAGGGCAGCCGAAGCGCCTTGTGTCAGGCTGGGTGAAGCTGGTTTTGGCTTCAAGGCCAAAATACATCAAATGCTACTTAATGATGGGTAGGACGGAGTTGAAGAGCTTCAGTGGGCAGGACAGGCGATGCTCATTTTCCCCCTCTCTATGGTGTGGACGGGGAAGGGGGTAGCTCCACAGTGGCCTTATTAGAGAGGCATGGTAGGTGCAGCTCTCCCTCGCCTGCTCCACGATGGGAGGCTAGCCTGTGAGAGGCACGGTAGGTGCAGCTGCCTCTCCCTTGCCACGGTAGGAGGGGTGTCCCTGGGTCTGGAAGAGGCATGGCAGGCGCTGCTCCCTCTCCTTTGCCGTTCCATAACTTCCTTGGGCGGTCGTAATCCCCGGCATCTTCGCACCAATATTGACAGTTATAAATAGTAACCCTGGCTTACACTCGCCTATTATTCCCATAATCCATAATTTGCTCAAGATTTCAGCAACTGGCAAAGCTTAAGGATGGACATCCGGGGTCAAATTATCAACAGCATATGTGTAAAAGAGGCTCCATAACTCGCCCCGGCAACTGTGATAGGCAGCCTCCGTCCTATTAATCATCCCCAATCCATCCCAGCTTTTACAACCCGCAAACATTTCGAGAAGGGAAGACACGGGCCCCATTAACGGAGGTTAAACTGTTAATTCGAGATTCATAACTCAGCCAAAGAACGGTAATATCCAGTGTATTTTACCCAGAGATTAAGGCTAATGTCGATGATCAGCTGATTCACCATCATGTAATATTTCCCCCTCCCCCTCCCCCCCCACCCCCCAGGTCTGAGTTTTGTTTAGAGCGGTTAGGGCCCGGCGCTGCCCGCCAGTAACTCTGCTCTCTACGCCACCAGATTAGTACTTCCAAGTGGCTCGAATTAGCCATCGACAAGGCAAAGTGCACGTTAGTCCTGCCAACCACAGTAATTACACCAGAGATGAAGTATAGCTCTTAGCTCAAGAACGCAGGGGGGGGGGGGATGGTTGGGGGTTGGTTGGTAGGGGGGGGGGGGGGAGAGAGAGCAGTGGCCGATATTTGTTTTATTGCCACAAAAACATAGCCAGGTATTTATATGTGGTCCCTGTTTGTTCAATTGGTGGGTATTTGCGAGGAGTTATACGCGGGCCTCGTTACTTGGACCAAATTTAGCAGCTGCGAGGTGGCCATTTGCTGCCTTTCATGCCTATTTTGCTGATGACGGGATTACCTCCAAGTGGGTGCCAGGGCGTCTATACCTGGGGTTCCAGGTTTTATTGACGGTAATGAATTGTATGCCATTTTTAATGGGAAAATGCGCAGGTTAAATTGGAGGTTATAGTTTTGGGAGACTTATTGGAAGTTATAGGTTTTTGGAGACATTCAGGAGATTATAACTTGTTGGAGACATGCTGGAGATTATAGCTTGTTGGAGATATACTGGAGATTATAGATTATTTGGAGACACATGGCGATCGTGTATACCTTCCACAGGTTAAACAATGATTGAAAAGTAGTTTTTTGTGTAATTTTCGACTCAATGTTGGCTTTTTATTGATATAAGCGTCCTAGGATGCACCTTCGTTGGTTTCTTTGGAGTGATAACCAGCACTCAGACTTGGAAAATCAGCTCTACGTGTTCAAATCACCACAGTTAAAGAACTGTGATTCACTGTGATATGATTTAATCCGCTTCCAATTTGTAGCCGCAAACTGCTAGAAATTACATGTACCAGCCTTCGTATTTTCTTCAGTCTGTCGCATTCCAGAATAACGACCCTATTTTTTTTATTTTATTTTTTTAGTGATTCTGAAAGGACAACAAAATTGTTAACAGTTTCTTCAATAAATCTCCCAACTTGTTTCAATTGTTTTCCCCCCAAAGTTTGTTGAATTCCTTAGTAATGTCTGTCACTGGAAATGAATTCCTTAGTGATGTGTCACTGGAAATGAAGCCACGAAACGTCTTGTCGTACACACACACACACACACACACACACACACACACACACACACACACACACACACACACACACACACACACACACACCCTATTCTCCCTATTTGCTGCTACGTGGAAAAGAAACAATTGTTTTTCCCTTGCCAGAAACGGGCGAATCCACCTATTCCGCCTGGCTTATCGATGCAGGCGTTAGAAATGCAGGTGTTAGAAATGCAGGTGTTAGAAATGCAGGTGTTAGAAATGCAGGTGTTAGAAATGCAGGTGTTAGAAATGCAGGTGTTAGAAATGCAGGTGTTAGAAATGCAGGTGTTAGAGAAAAACACCCGTCTGAAAATGTTGCAATTTCGTTTTGCGAATTCAGGCAAGTTGGTATATTCCGTAAATTGCGAAATGTAGGCGAGCTGTTATACGATCAAAGATTGTTCATGAAGAACAACTGTACCGGGAAGTTACTTAGCGGAGAACAACAGTACCGGGAAGTTACTTAACGGGAGAACAACTGTACCGGGAAGTTACTTAGCGGAGAACAACAGTACCGGGAAGTTACTTAACGGGAGAACAACTGTACCGGAAAGTTACTTAACGGGAGAACAACAGTACCGGGAAGTTACTTAACGGGAGAACAACAGTACCGGGAAGTTACTTAACGGGAGAACAACTGTACCGGGAAGTTACTTAACGGGAGAACAACTGTACCGGGAAGTTACTTAACGGGAGAACAACTGTACCGGGAAGTTACTTAACGGGAGAACAACTGTACCGGGAAGTTACTTAACGGGAGAACAACTGTACCGGGAAGTTACTTAACGGAGAACAACTGTACCGGAAAGTTATTTAACGGGAGAACAACTGTACCCGGAAGTTACTTAACGGGAGAACAACTGTACCGGGAAGTTACTTAACGGGAGAACAACTGTACCGGGAAGTTACTTAACAGGAGAACAACTGTACCGGAAAGTTACTTAACGGGAGAACAACAGTACCGGGAAGTTACTTAACGGGAGAACAACTGTACCGGGAAGTTACTTAACGGGAGAACAACTGTACCGGGAAGTTACTTAACGGGAGAACAACCGTACCGGGAAGTTACTTAACGGGAGAACAACTGTACCGGGAAGTTACTTAACGGGAGAACAACTGTACCGGGAAGTTACTTAACGGGAGAACAACTGTACCGGGAAGTTACTTAACGGGAGAACAACAGTACCGGGAAGTTACTTAACGGGAGAACAACTGTACCGGGAAGTTACTTAACGGGAGAACAACTGTACCGGGAAGTTACTTAACGGGAGAACAACTGTACCGGGAAGTTACTTAACGGAGAACAACTGTACCGGGAAGTTACTTAACGGGAGAACAACTGTACCGGGAAGTTACTTAACGGGAGAACAACTGTACCGGGAAGTTACTTAACGGGAGAACAACTGTACCGGGAAGTTACTTAACGGGAGAACAACTGTACCGGGAAGTTACTTAACGGGAGAACAACTGTACCGGGAAGTTACTTAACGGGAGAACAACTGTACCGGGAAGTTACTTAACGGGAGAACAACTGTACCGGGAAGTTACTTAACGGGAGAACAACTGTACCGGGAAGTTACTTAACGGGAGAACAACAGTACCGGGAAGTTACTTAACGGGAGAACAACTGTACCGGGAAGTTACTTAACGGGAGAACAACTGTACCGGGAAGTTACTTAACGGGAGAACAACTGTACCGGGAAGTTACTTAACGGAGAACAACTGTACCGGGAAGTTACTTAACGGGAGAACAACTGTACCGGGAAGTTACTTAACGGGAGAACAACTGTACCGGGAAGTTACTTAACGGGAGAACAACTGTACCGGGAAGTTACTTAACGGGAGAACAACTGTACCGGGAAGTTACTTAACGGGAGAACAACTGTACCGGGAAGTTACTTAACGGGAGAACAACTGTACCGGGAAGTTACTTAACGGGAGAACAACTGTACCGGGAAGTTACTTAACGGGAGAACAACTGTACCGAGAAATTAGCAAAATATGAACAACTGTGAAAACAAATAATATTGAAGAACCGAAGTATACTAATAAAGAAGCAATTATTATAGAAGAACTGACTTGAATACTACTAGTACTATGTTCTACTAACCACAATTACTACTATTACTACCACTAAAATGACTACTACTACCACCACAACGACCACTACTACCACCACAACGACTACTACCACTACAACGACTACTACTACCACTACAACGACCACTACTACCACCACAACGACTACTACTACCACTACAACGACCACTACTACCACTACAACGACCACTACTACCACCACAACGACTACTACTACCACTACAACGACCACTACTACCACCACAACGACTACTACTACCACTACAACGACCACTACTACCACTACAACGACTACTACTACCACTACAACGACTAGTACTACCACTACAACGACCACTACTACCACCACAACGACTACTACTACCACTACAACGACCACTACTACCACTACAACGACCACTACTACCACCACAACGACTACTACCACTACAACGACCACTACTACCACCACAACGACTACTACTACCACTACAACGACCACTACTACCACTACAACGACCACTACTACCACCACAACGACTACTACCACTACAACGACCACTACTACCACCACAACGACTACTACTACCACTACAACGACCACTACTACCACTACAACGACTACTACTACCACTACAACGACTACTACTACCACTACAACGACTACTACTACCACTACAACGACCACTACTACCACTACAACGACCACTACTACCACCACAACGACTACTACCACTACAACGACCACTACTACCACTACAACGATTACTCACATTTCGGCAGCTTGGGGACATGTCCCCCTTTCCCCATGTTGTATTCCAGTTTTCACTCACCCACGCTGCCAACGGGCCGTAGGGGGACACTTTGTCGTTCCGATGTCCGTAATAAATAGTGGCCGCACTTACAGGTACCACCCCTCCCCCCCTCACCCCCACCTACGTCAGGCTACCCCCCTCCCCTCCCCCCCCCCTGGCCCGAAATTACGCTCGAAATGACATGTTTTTTTGTAATGAATAGGGGGAAGAAATGACATGCTATACGAGGAGCCAGATACGTAATACAGGGCTTTGACCCGATCATTAAAAACTACCAAATCACCCGGGCTTCGAACCCCGGCACCGTATATGAGCTGATGATATCCCCAAGCGAGGCGGAGGAGATGGAGTCGTGGCTAATTGCTGGTTGGCAGGAGGAGCAGGAGGAGTGTGTTTGTGTGGGTAATGATAGTGGACGGCCGCCGGGTGGGTTTAAGACCGAGCCTTTCCCCCCCCCCCCCCCCACACCAACACAAAATCATCTCAAGAACACAAAACGCGTACCGTATTTATCCTATATAATTCGTTATCTTTGTAGGTTTTTAGGAACCCCCGGTAGGTGTAACTACGCTATCAGATGTTTACTGATGGTATTAGGAAAAAAAATCATATATCTTCCTTTAATGTTTATGCTGCGAGATGGTTGACGATATAAGTCTGTCATAAGTTGATCAAATGCCACAATACACGCCTCGGGCTACTGCTGCTGGCTCGCAGCGATGCTAATGAGGATCGGGCGTTTTCGGGCGTTTCTGCCCGAAACGCTTTGCGTAATAGTGCCTTTAGGCATTGTATGTACTAGCTCTATCTATAAATTCATCAATATCTGTATCACCCCCTTGTATGTATGTACTTTACCTAAATAAACATTTGAATTTTGAATTTAGGATGTAGAAGCGTATTACAATTATTATAATCCAGATTCCCTTTTTGTTTTTCCTTCCTCAGACGTATATATATGTGTAGTTAACCATGTTATGTGTAGGAAGCTGCATGTCGTGAAAACAAGCAGTCCAAAAAATGCACTTTGAGAGGCTTTATGAACAACGTCAACTGAATACCACGATGGTCTTTTCATCCCTCAAATTTCTGATGAGTTTGAGAAGGGAGCCATCAGGAGGGCCAGAAGAGGAGAGCAGCGGTGCTCAGCGTCCATCTCTAGACAAAACAGTAGTAATCTGTCGTGCTTAGACAAATCCCCCCCTTTGTCTGATAGAGAGAGATGAATGTGATAGTTATCGAGACCTCGCCGGAGGAGCCTCTTAGTAGAGGGGCCCCCCTTAGTGGAGGGGGGGCCCCCACCGGTCATCAGCCCCCTCACCTTAGGAATGGACGCGCCTCTATACAACTTTATCCCAGAGGCTCGTACACTGAAAACTCATTCTCTTAAATGCTGTATAATTTCATGTCTCTTTATAGGCTTCGTGGAAGTTATGATCAGCGGGGTCTTCATCTTATATTTACAAACACACACACACACACACACACACAAACACACACACACACACACACACACACACACACAAACCAGGCAGGCCACGACCAGGCAACGAAAATTAGGCAGGAAAGAGAAGGGTGGGCCGACTGCATTTTCCTGGATTGCCAAAAAGCCTTTGACACAGTACCCCATAAAAGGCTGTTAAAAAAGTTGGAGCAACAGGCAGGAGTAAAAGGGAAGGTGCTCCAGTGGATAAGGGAGTACTTAAGCAACAGGAAACAGCGAGTAACGGTGAGGGGGAAGACATCAGAGTGGCGAGATGTCACCAGCGGAGTCCCACAGGGCTCAGTACTTGGACCCATCCTGTTTCTAATATATGTGAACGATCTTCCAGAGGGTATAGACTCATTCCTCTCGATGTTTGCTGATGATGCAAAAATTATGAGAAGAATCAAGACGGATGAAGATAGACAGAGACTACAGGATGACCTGGATAAACTGGAGGAATGGTCTAGAAAATGGCTGCTGAAGTTCAACTCTGGAAAGTGTAAGGTGATGAAATTAGGCGAAGGGAGCAGGAGGCTGAACACAAGGTATCATCTGGGAGGGGAAATCCTGCAAGAATCAAATAGAGAGAAGGATCTGGGGGTTGATATCACACCGAACCTGTCCCCAGAGGCCCACATCAAAAGAATATCATCAGCGGCATATGCTAGACTGGCCAACATAAGAACTGCCTTCAGAAACTTGTGTAAGGAATCTTTCAGAACCCTGTATACCACTTATGTAAGACCAATCCTGGAGTATGCAGCTCCAGCCTGGAGTCCATACCTAGTTAAACACAAGACAAAGTTAGAGAAGATTCAGCGGTATGCCACCAGGCTCGTCCCGGAACTGAGAGGATTGAGCTACGAGGAAAGGCTAAAGGAGCTGAACCTCACATCCCTGGAAAACAGAAGAGTAAGGGGAGACATGATAACCACCTACAAAATTCTCAGGGGAATTGACAGGGTGGACAAAGACAAACTCTTCAGCACGGGTGGGACACGAACACGGGGACACAGGTGGAAACTTAGTACCCAGATGAGCCACAGAGACGTTAGAAAGAATTTTTTCAGTGTCAGAGTAGTTAATAAATGGAATGCACTAGGAAGTGATGTGGTGGAGGCTGACTCCATACACAGTTTCAAATGTAGGTATGATAGAGCCCAGTAGGCTCAGGAATCTGTACACCAGTTGATTGACAGTTGAGAGGCGGGACCAAAGAGCCAAAGCTCAACCCCCGCAAGCACAATTAGGTGAGTACAATTAGGTGAGTACACACACACACACACACACACACACACACATACCTCTGAGCTGGAAAAAGTTCAGAGGTATGCCACTTGGCTAGTCCCAGAACTAAGAAGCATGAGTTACGAGGAAAGACTGCATGAAATGCACCTAACGTCGCTGGAAGATAGGAGAGCTCGGGGAGACATCACTACCTACAAAATTCAAAGAGGAATCGACAGGGTAGATAAAAGATAAATTGTTTAACACGGGGGAGTACTCGAACAAGGGGACACAGGGGTGGAAACTGAGTCCCCAAATGAGCCACAGGGACATTAGAAAGAACTTTTTCATTGTCAGAGTAATTAACAGATGGAATGCATTAGGCAGTGACGTGGTGGAGGCTGGCTCAATACACAGTTTCAAATGAAGATATGACAGAGCCCAGTAGGCTCAGGAATCTGTACAGCAGTTGATTGACAGTTGAAAGGCAGGACCAAAGAGCCGAAGATCAAACCCCGCAAGCACAACTAGGTAAGTACGCCATCATCTATATCCCCCCCCCCAATCCCCAGATCCATCCACCCCAATCCCCAGGTCGACTCCCTCCCCCCTTAACCAATCCACCTCTCCCCTAGGTTTCTTACAGCAATTAAGGTTTCCAATACTGTGAGCTGATGGTAAATAAAATATCGCAAACCACGTCAGTTCATCCATGAATGAGAAGGAGAACATCCATGGATGAGGGGGACGGAATTATCGTGGGAAAGCGCTAAGTCATTACTATTATATAGCACTTGAAATGGGGTCAGGATAAGGATTTGGGATGGGACGGTGGAAAGGAATGGTACCCAACCATTCCTTTGTTCTCATCTATGGATTAGAACATCCTTCAATAAGAATGAAAACATACACGGATGATTTTAGCACCTGTGATCCTAACACAGCTGTGCCGCCAACACCTTCTTACCTAGCACCTGCGTTCCTAGCATCATGCATCTTGGCACCTTCGTTCCTAGCATTCACAATCCTTCACAAGTGTTCCAGGCACTTGAGACTTGAGCGATGGCTTTCCAGATACTTAGGTCTTGAGCACCAGTCTTCCAGACACTCGGGGCCCTAGGCACCAGTCTTCCAGACACTCGGGGCCCTAGGCACCAGTCTTCCAGACACTCGGGCCCTTGGCACCAGTCTTCCAGACACTCGGGCCCTTAGCACCAGTCTTCCAGACACTCGGGCCCTTGGCACCAGTCTTCCAGACACTCGGGCCCTTGGCACCAGTCTTCCAGACACTCGGGCCCTTGGCACCAGTCTTCCAGACACTCGGGCCCTTGGCACCAGTCTTCCAGACACTCGGGCCCTTGGCACCAGTCTTCCAGACACTCGGGGCCCTAGGCACCAGTCTTCCAGACACTCGGGCCCTTGGCACCAGTCTTCCAGACACTCGGGGCCCTTGGCACCAGTCTTCCAGACACTCGGGCCCTTGGCACCAGTCTTCCAGACACTCGGGCCCTTGGCATCAGTCTTTCAGGCACTCGGGGCCCTTGGCACCAGTCTTCCAGACACTCGGGGCCCTAGGCACCAGTCTTCCAGACACTCGGGGCCCTTGGCACCAGTCTTCCAGACACTCGAGCCCTTGGCACCAGTCTTCCAGACACTCGGGCCCTTAGCACCAGTCTTCCAGACACTCGGGCCCTTGGCACCAGTCTTCCAGACACTCGGGCCCTTGGCATCAGTCTTTCAGGCACTCGGGGCCCTTGGCACCAGTCTTCCAGACACTCGGGGCCCTAGGCACCAGTCTTCCAGACACTCGGGGCCCTTGGCACCAGTCTTCCAGACACTCGGGGCCCTTGGCACCAGTCTTCCAGACACTCGGGCCCTTGGCACCAGTCTTCCAGACACTCGGGCCCTTAGCACCAGTCTTCCAGACACTCGGGCCCTTAGCACCAGTCTTCCAGACACTCGGGCCCTTAGCACCAGTCTTCCAGACACTCGGGCCCTTAGCACCAGTCTTCCAGACACTCGGGCCCTTGGCACCAGTCTTCCAGACACTCGGGCCCTTAGCACCAGTCTTCCAGACACTCGGGCCCTTAGCACCAGTCTTCCAGACACTCGGGCCCTTAGCACCAGTCTTCCAGACACTCGGGCCCTTGGCACCAGTCTTCCAGACATTCGGGCCCTTGGCATCAGTCTTTCAGGCACTCGGGGCCCTTAGCACCAATCTTCCAGGAATTTAAGTCTATTATCTGTGTTCCAGGCATTTGGATTCTTAGTACCTGTCGGTGTTTAAACTGCATTTCTGGAAACTGCATTGATGAAGCCAGTGTAACTTGTGCCCACGACTCTTGTTCTAGTGGTCCTAGAGCCTGTGACTCTTGTACTAGTGGTCCTGGAGCCTGTGACTCTTGTACTAGTGGTCCTGGAGCCTGTGACTCTTGTACTAGTGGTCCTAGAGCCTGTGACTCTTGTACTAGTGGTCCTAGAGCCTGTGACTCTTGTACTAGTGGTCCTGGAGCCTGTGACTCTTGTACTAGTGGTCCTAGAGCCTGTGACTCTTGTACTAGTGGTCCTAGAGCCTGTGACTCTTGTACTAGTAATCCTGGAGCCTGTGACTCTTGTACTAGTGGTCCTAGAGCCTGTGACTCTTGTACTAGTGATCCTGGAGCCTGTGACTCTTGTACTAGTGGTCCTGGAGCCTGTGACTCTTGTACTAGTGATCCTGGAGCCTGTGACCCTTGTACTAGTGGTCCTGGAGCCTGTGACTCTTGTACTAGTGGTCCTGGAGCCTGTGACCCTTGTACTAGTGGTCCTAGAGCCTGTGACTCTTGTACTAGTGGTCCTAGAGCCTGTGACTCTTGTACTAGTGGTCCTAGAGCCTGTGACTCTTGTACTAGTGGTCCTGGAGCCTGTGACTCTTGTACTAGTGGTCCTGGAGCCTGTGACTCTTGTACTAGTGGTCCTGGAGCCTATGACTCTTGTACTAGTGGTCCTGGAGCCTGTGACTCTTGTACTAGTGGTCCTGGAGCCTGTGACTCTTGTACTAGTGGTCCTAGAGCCTGTGACTCTTGTACTAGTGGTCCTGGAGCCTGTGACCCTTGTACTAGTGGTCCTTGAGCCTGTGACTCTTGTACTAGTGGTCCTAGAGCCTGTGACTCTTGTACTAGTGGTCCTAGAGCCTGTGACTCTTGTACTAGTGGTCCTGGAGCCTGTGACTCTTGTACTAGTGGTCCTGGAGCCTGTGACTCTTGTACTAGTGGTCCTGGAGCCTGTGACTCTTGTACTAGTGGTCCTGGAGCCTGTGACTCTTGTACTAGTGGTCCTGGAGCCTGTGACTCTTGTACTAGTGGTCCTGGAGCCTGTGACCCTCGTACTAGTGGTCCTAGAGCCTGTGACTCTTGTACTAGTGGTCCTGGAGCCTGTGACTCTTGTACTAGTGGTCCTGGAGCCTGTGACCCTCGTACTAGTGGTCCTGGAGCCTGTGACTCTTGTACTAGTGGTCCTAGAGCCTGTGACTCTTGTACTAGGGGTCCTGGAGCCTGTGACTCTTGTACTAGTGGTCCTGGAGCCTGTGACTCTTGTACTAGTGGTCCTGGAGCCTGTGACCCTTGTACTAGTGGTCCTAGAGCCTGTGACTCTTGTACTAGTGGTCCTGGAGCCTGTGACTCTTGTACTAGTGGTCCTGGAGCCTGTGACTCTTGTACTAGTGGTCCTAGAGCCTGTGACTCTTGTACTAGGGGTCCTGGAGCCTGTGACTCTTGTACTAGTGGTCCTGGAGCCTGTGACTCTTGTACTAGTGGTCCTGGAGCCTGTGACTCTTGTACTAGTGGTCCTGGAGCCTGTGACTCTTGTACTAGTGGTCCTGGAACCTGTGACCCTTGTACTAGTGGTCCTGGAGCCTGTGACTCTTGTACTAGGGGTCCTGGAGCCTGTGACTCTTGTACTAGTGGTCCTGGAGCCTGTGACTCTTGTACTAGTGGTCCTGGAACCTGTGACCCTTGTACTAGTGGTCCTGGAGCCTGTGACTCTTGTACTAGGGGTCCTGGAGCCTGTGACTCTTGTACTAGTGGTCCTGGAGCCTGTGACTCTTGTACTAGTGATCCTGGAACCTGTAACTTGTGCTCAGTGGTCTCTTTCTTTCAAAGATCGGGCCAACCACCACTTGTCACTACCATCCATCAGAGTCGTCACCATCCATCACCTGTCACCACTATCCATCACCAGGTAACGAGGTGTCACGATGGATGGGTTGTTTTAATTGTTGTAATTGTAGTACAAAAGTGGTCGTGTGAACTGTGCGAGTGGTAGAGATTGTAGAAGTCACAAGTGGTGGTGTTTGTTGTAGTTGAAGCATGGTGGTGATGGTGGTGATGGTGGTGGTGGTGGTGATGGTGGTGGTGGTGGTGGTGGTGGTGGTGGTGGTGGTGGTGGTGGTGGTGGTGGTGGTGATGGTGGTGGTGGTGATGGTGGTGATGGTGGTGGTGGTGGTGGTGGTGATGGTGGTGGTGGTGGTGGTGGTGGTGGTGGTGGTGATGGTGGTGGTGGTGGTGATGGTGGTGGTGGTGGTGGTGGTGGTGGTGGTGGTGATGATGGTGGTGGTGGTGGTGGTGATGGTGGTGGTGGTGATAGTGGTGGTGGTGGTGGTGGTGGTGGTGGTGATGGTGGTGGTGGCACCACCCGGTTATCCCCTGCAAATACACAACGTAACGATCCCTATTGTTATCTTGTTATCATTCTACAACTTACTCGGGCGTTGTAGAGACGTCGTAATTCCGTCTTGTGTTTGGTGGGATTATACACGGGGAAAGGGAATTGTCAGGGGGAAAGCGCTAAGCCATTACGACTATTTATATATAGCACTTGGGAAGGGGAGTCACGATAAGGATTTGGGATGGGACGGGGGAAAGGAATGGTGTCTAACCACTTGTGGACGGTCGGGGAATGAATGCCGACCTGCATGAAGTGAGACCGTCGCTCTACCGTCCAGCCCAAGTGATTGGGCATGACTTACAGTTGAATCACGGTAAAATTCATTCAGTCCGGTTGCATATTTATCATGTCAAGGTGGTACAGTGGTAGAGTATGCGGCTGGCCATACCTTGGTCGCGGGTTTGCGTCATCTCAGAACCCCAGTGGATTTTCTCAAGACAAATAACAATAATAAAATCAGGAGTAGCCATGATGAGGGTTCGAACCTGCACAATGGGCATACTCCCAAGTATATATACGCCTTAACTAACCTAGCAATGAGTTTCGAGTATGTCGTGGCCGAGTTGGTTAGGGCTTATACTTGGGAGTACCCAAGTGTCCAGGTTCGAATCCTCATCATGGTTCTACTGATTTTTCTCATTGATGTGTCACGTTAATCTGATTTCTTTGTGAAATAAATAATAATACTAATAATAATAATAATAATAATAATAATAATTACCAATATATTCAGTGCACAAAATGACTATTACAAAGAAACAATACCTTTCACACCCATCAAAATATATATATTAATCTGGACGGCTATGATTGATGACTGATGATTGGAAGAACGTCTATAAAATATATTGTTGTTATAGATTTAGCTACTAGGAACAAAAAGTTCCAAGTAGCACGGGCTATGGTGAGCCCGTAGTGGACTTACCTTTCACAGGAGCGGGGCTGCAACTTGAAATGTAAAAAATATATAATCCGTTGATTATATAATTTCGTTTAACCCCCAATTCTCCTGACCTAAGGAAAATCCCCCAATCCTCCCCCAACTCTTCCCCCAACCCTCCCCATCCCATAGGGAGGGAGATCCATCAGGCGTTAACGAGGTGGAAGGTAAGGTGCGTAAAGGCGGGTAGTTAGGCCTGTGGGGTAGTCCTACCTGCTCCGCTAACTACCTGTAAGACAGCCCTTTATTATCCCCCAAAAGAAAAATACCCGAAATTGTGTAATGTTCAAGAATGTGTAAAAATGAGAAAGCGAGAATTCTTAGCCACTTGGAGTGGAGGGTTAAATATGTTAATTCTGGTAGTAATAAGGAGGGCAATCATGGAACTTTTCCAAATCTTCTATTTTCTTTTCCAAATGACGTACCAAAAAAAAGGCACTTAACGTACCACTTAACGTACCACTCGGGCAAAACAAAATAGAGAATTAGGACTGTTACCACTTACCTAATTTGAATAATTTGCAACACAATTTATTTTTACAAACACCTTGCAAATTAATAATAAAAATAAAATATCCAAAAAAGCCAAAATATCAAAATCCCTCGTTAACCCTTCGTTAGCCTAGGAATTGACATAGAGATGAGAAAACACGAGTTTTTCATACTTCGTTAAATCCCAGTTATCCCACCACAAAGGGATCTTGAAGAAACGAGATTTTCACACACACACACACACACACACACACACACACACACACACACACACACACACACACACACACACACACACACACACACACACAGGAAGGATTAGGAAGTGAAGTGGTGGAGGCTGACTCCATACACAGTTTCAAGTGTAGATATGATAGAGCCCAATAGGCTCAGGAATCTGTACACCTGTTGATTGACGGTTGAGAGGCGGGACCAAAGAGCCAGAGCTCAACCCCCGCAAACACAACTAGGTGAGTACACACACACACACACACACACACACACACACACACACACACACACACACACACACACACACACACACACACACACACACACACACACATACACACACTTCGCTAATCCCAGCCATCAATATGCAACTACAAATATCCAGTAAATCACGACAAGAGCGACTAAAACAATACACTTCATCCCCAGCACTCCAGCGTCACTATATCACCTCGTAAACCAGACGGCCGGCCTCGTTGGTTCTGTGATTTACCGCAAGGCCCTGGTTCTCCGCCGCCTCTCTGGGACCCCCAGGGCCTGCTCCCAGGGACCCCAGGCCCACTCTCCTCTCCCCCGTCTCACCCCAAATTGGGAACGAGGGACCGGACAGGACAGGGATGCACCGGAGGAGAGACAGGGACGGGGTGAAGCAGACGGGAGGAGGATATGAAGGAGATTAGACGGGTAGGGCTGGGAAACAGCCAACGGGTCTTCCAAGCAGGGTTAGGAGAACATCGAAGTGAAGAGTCTGACTGGACGGAAAGGGGGATGGGTGAGTGTTCCATCCAGTGTAGAAGGGGATGGTTGGATGGATGTATGACCGGTGAATAAGGGGAAAGTGGACGGGTGGTGAGGTGGTATGAGGATCGAAAGTCTGACTAGGGGAGCTGTGAGGGGCTAGACCATGAGTGCTGACGAGGTGTAGTTGTTTGGGGGTGACGAGGGTAGAGGGATAGATACACACGTCATATAGGGATGGGATAGAGGGCTGGATAGCGGCAGACGCAGCCTATAAGGTTATAAGGAAACACTTCTCAATGTAACCAGAATCAAGTGGAATGAGGTGGACCAACGCAACAAGCGACATAACATAATAACGAAGCAACAACGAACGATAATAACAAGCAATAACAACAAGGAAGCAGAATAACGTTAGCAGCATACGCCATATTAACAACCCCTCAGGATACCTTTCAGGTACTCACAGACACTGGCTGTAAATACACCGTTTGACAGACACCTATATGAGACCAGTTCTTGAACATGCAGCCCCGTTATGAAAGCCCTCCCCCCCCCTCCCTCCACCTGAAAAGGCACACAATATCACTAAAAAAAAGGTCCTAAGATATACAACAAGACTCGTATTAATATAAATGAAAAAGTACATACAATGGCGAAAAAGGTGTATGTCCCATTTTTCTTTATGCAGCGTGTGGCGAGCCCCCTACCGGGCAGCCGACAAATTACAGGCATGGCACAGGGAGGCCAATAGTCCCGTCGTGACCCAAGCCCTAAAACAAAGGATCACAACCTCTTCTGCATACATGATTAAGTGTGGATTCCTCCAGAAGTGCTGGCAAATTTGTAGCGTCTGAGAGTTGCATAATATAACCTCTGGGTGGTGTTTGCTGATGCATCTTCCTTTGCAAATAGACGAGAAAAAAATAAAAAAAACTTGAAAAATGAGCAGGAATTGATTTATGCATCTTTGTTTATAAGCTATTTCCTAATACAAGTGTTTAACATGATCACGAAAAGTCGTAAATATAAGAGAGTATTTAATAAAGACACCATTTCGGAAAGGAGCGTGAAATTTTTGCTTGAATATCATCAAGGATAAATTTGTATAGACCAAAATCTCTACACAACCATTAGAGTTTGCTTAAACAATGCTATATTTATCCAGATGTCTACAAGGCGATGTACATAAAGTTATACCTTTAATATATATATAACAGAAAGATCAGGTATGTGCATCATATACATATCTAGAGTTGAAGATTTCCAATATGTAAACATCATTGATGAAATAAGACCTCATAAGAGGAAAGATATGACAACAGTATAGAAAAGGTGTGACTCCAGATCCAAGAGAGACAAGAGTAGAGACCTCAGTAGGCTTCACATGTAAATGATTTCTTGAGTTTCTGTTTTCATTTCAAATTACCCAACAACACAAACGCTCATCCACTTCCAACCACTTTGACTGGAAGACAGAGCGACGGTCTCGCTTCATGCTTCATGTTGGGCACTAAACCTTCCCTTCGTTCCATCCCAAATCGCTATCCTGACCCCTTCCCAAGTGCTATATAGTCGTAATAGCTTGGCGCTTTCCTGCTGATAGTTCCTTTCCTTCCTTGCACTCGTTGATATAGCGGTGATACAGCACTGTTTCTTCACCCCATCCTCATTCTGCCTCCTGGCTCCCTTATTCCTTCCAAGTCTTATATAGCCCTGCTGGCCAGCAGTTTCCCCATGATAATTACTTTACCACGCGAAGTACATCGACTACACACACACACACTTCCCTGAAGGTGGAACCCCCACGCATGTTATGGATGCGGAACGACGGCGTTTGCTCCTCAAAAGATACTTTAGCTCCTTAGTACCAGATGGTATTAAACGAGACGTTATAGCACGTTGTGTTATACTTACCGTAACCAGGAGGCATTTTATCAGTCCCCGAAGGTCGCAGTTCAGCTCTGCACACCCATAATAAAACTTAGACAAAGTTAGAGATTTTAAGTTAGAGTTAGAAAAAAAATTTATTTTATTTTTTCAGGCCGTGATCGTATAACGGTTAGCACATTGCGTTGTGTGGAAACTTTGAAGGAATATCAACTACTTTTCTGATATTGCGATTACATCTGAGTCAATGTTGTTTGTCCCGACGTATATTGCGTAAGTATCTTTAATTCTCTTCTTTGTTCCGAGTAGCTGAATCTAAAACAACATTAATTCTCTATATTTTCTTAGGAATAATTTCGTATCTAATGCAGGGGGTAACTATGGTGATGTCGGAACAGCCAACGAGGCCATGACTTTAATGTCTTTTAAAGATATTTTAAACAATTATAATTAACTTCAATATTACGTTTCTTTGCTAATTGTTCATCACAGGAACTTTCCAGTCAAGAAAACCTTCTTTTCATTCAACTTTCACTTTTATTATTACATTCTGTGTCCTATGAATTATAGTTAGTCATACAAAAAAAAACTAAAAAGAATGAATAATGAAAACAATGAAACATTTCATTAAACCTTAATCACATATTGCAATCTCCTCTCAAGGCAAAACAGCAGCAGCAGCACAATCCACACCACCTTAGCCAGCAACACCACCACAATTTGCAAGCATTTCCCCTTTAGGACCAAAGCACCAGAGCAGACAAGCAGAAACCCTCATCATTGTCTTCAGGATGGTTAAATAAGAACACGGCCCCATAACCCTATTCTGTGTTTGCAGTTTGCATCCAATTTAGATGTAATCTTGGCCACGGGAGCAACAGCAGCGAGTCCCAGGGGGGTTATGTTCATCTCGGCTGTTCACCTCAATAATGGTTTTTGTCATCAACTGGCTTTATGACTCTACAAGTACACCAGAGAGCTGCTGTGATGGTCGATTCTTGTGCTCTGGGCTGACGAATGCTGAGGGCTTGAGCTTCTGTGTTCTGGCCTCCTTTGTTTCTGATCTCATTGGTTTGGGATCCTTTTGTGCGTTGTGGGTTCATTGGTGTGATGCTGGTGGGATGGTTGGCTGGTGGGATGGTTGGCTGGTGGGATGGTTGGCTGGTGGAAGGCTTCGCTGCTTATGAGAGAGGCTTTTTTCCACGTAAAGACTTTTATCATATATGTGCATGTTAGAATGCATTGACAACTTTCCGTCAATGGTCTTCCTAGTCATTGACGTGTATGTGTGTGTGTGTGTGTGTGTGTGTGTGTGTGTGTGTGTGTGTGTGTGTGTGTGTGTGTGTGTGTGTGTGTGTGTGTGTGTGTGCGCGCGCGCATTTAACTAGGCTTTATTTACAATGAGTGGCTCAGGCTCTGGCTGTTCCTTGACAGGACAAGTGACCATTAGCACACTATTAGACTAAGGGGGTTAAGACTTGTTCAAAAGTGGCCCTGCTTGTCGACGCATCTACTCCTTTGGCCGTAGTGAAGTTTTACAACTTTAGAACACTTTCCCACCAAGAGACTCGAACCCTAGCCAGCACAGAAGCCTCGCAGACAGCCACTGGCATAACAGGAACGCCTTTAACCCACTGCACCAAACTCAGACCCTTAAAAGAGATGGTAATATATATATATATATATATATATATATATATATATATATATATATATATATATATATATATATATATATATATATATATATATATATATATATATATATATATATATATATAACATGGGTTCCTTTTAGACGTGGAACTGGCATTATGACTCTTATTTTAGAAGTGTCCACGAGCGACAGTCGTCGATTCCGTCACATCATATCTGTGAGAAGGTCGTATATATGCAGATAAGGCTGTCGGCCACCATGATAACCCCCGCACCAGCCGTTCCTCCAGTGATGCAACCCTGTTTTTACGGCTTCATAACTTAGCGCATTTTATCCCTGGCGCCAGGATCATTATCATATTCATAACGTGGGGCAGCCATAAGGAGGGGGGGACCCCTTTAATGGCAGGCTATTATTATCTCGCCTCTGCATTAAAATTCGTAATGTTGTTCAACAGTCAGTTTGAACAATGGAAAGGTTCATTGGGGCAATCGCAAGAAAGGGGAGCCCGCGGTGACCGGTGAGGTGGTGGTGATGCGGTAGATCCATCAATTCTTTCTTTCACAGCAATCAACTCGGAGGAAATGATTTGTCCATTTCCCATCTTCCATTCGAAGCTTTCCTGGCCGGGTCCTCCAAGTCCGAGGAAAGACTACGTGTGATGATGGTTGGAAAGGGGTGTAGAGGTAAGACCAGTACCGAGGAGGAGGTGTAGCCGGTAGACCAGTACACAGGAGGTGGTGTAGCCACAATATGGTCGAGGATAAGGTGTAGGGGAGCCATGAGAACAAGGTGTTGGTGTAGCGTCGTCAGGTGCAGTGTGTTTGTGTGTGTGTACCTGCTAATGATCAGAGCCTCAGCGACCGCCCTCCACACTCTCCTCCGTCCTCGCCTTTAGAACTGTGCTTGTTGTGTGTGTGTGTGTGTGTGTGTGTGTGTGTGTGTGTGTGTGTGTGTGTGTGTGTGTGTGTGTGTGTGTGTGTGTGTGTTTCCCAGAGTCTCTCTCCTAACTCAAGGGTTCTCGTGCCTGAAGTAGCTTCTTCACCATCCCCTCAGGTGTTGCTGTGCCATTTTAGATATATTCCGAGGCCAATATTGCCTTATCAATGTCTTCTGCCTCCAGAAGCTAAACGTTAATCAGGTAATTAACGACGACTCAGAAGATGAAGACCTGCATCTTAGAATGTTAAACTCTTACCCTTCAAGATGCAGCATCACAAGTGAAGAGACAGGTTGCTGGAGCGTTCAGAGCGTCCAGCCACTACCATCATTCCATATTCATAAGTTCTCCAAGAACAGTGTAACCAATTATTCAAAATAACCCATAAGAGTCAAATTATCTAACTGAGACCTAAGCCCTGTTATTATCACATTCCTAATGTAACGGGAATGTGAAACATGATTGTCTTTGGGTTGTTCTGGCCGGATCTGGTTGGTACTGGGTGTTACTGGGTGGTACTGGGTGGTACTGGGTGGTACTGGGTGGTACTGGGTGTTACTGGGTGTTACTGGGTGGTACTGGGTGTTACTGGGTGGTACTGGGTGGTACTGGGTGGGTGGTACTGGGTGGTACTGGGTAATTCGTTGGGCACCCCACTTAAATCTCACAGCTTCGACTCATAACTTACACAACTCAGACATTAAATCACTTTTGTAAACTATAACATCTCTCTTTTTTTTCCATTTACACACCAAATATTTGGGTAAAAATTGTGGCAAAATTGGTAGGAATGTACATCTTCGGCCTCCAGTTCTCACTTCTTCCCAAATTATCTGTGTACGCCTTTGCGAATGGAGAAATAAACAAACATATTGTTAACATAATTACGTGCTTCTCTAAACTATAGGAAGGGTTACATAGTTTGTATCGAGAGATTGTGTGAACTGGCTTTATGTATCCACCGACATATTTATTCCTGCAGCTATAGCGTCGATGTGTCCCGGTACACAGCTGGTGAATAACAGACAGGTCTGTCCTGGAAACATATATGTCATGGGGCACACCTGAAGCTCCACAGCTGGCGGGTATGTGTGTCATGGGGTGGAGTGAGCATATGGCTTAGGTGCTGACTATGTGGGTGTTACAAGGGACTCTTGGCCGGGGCGTTACGAATGGGCAGGAGATTTGGAATGAATTAACAGTTGGTCAGTTGTCTGCACAGCTGGCTACACACACTCAACACTCACCTACTCACCTGAGTGGGTGGGGCCCTGAGACTCAACACCCACCTACTCATCTAAGTGGGCGGGGGCGAGACCTGGGCGGGAGAAAGACACCCCAAACGCTCGGTAATCACAAATATGCATGATGGATGCCTCCGGCGAAATGGCATGTTGTTGAGTCTTGCCTCACGACCCCTGCATGAGGGTAGGGAGGGAACCCCGCCTCACGACTCCTACATAAAGGTAGGGAGGAAACCCCGCCTCACGACTCCTACATAAAGGTAGGGAGGAAGCCCTGCCTCACGACTCCCTGTATGAGGATAGGGAGGGAGCCCTACCTCACGACCCACACCTGAGAGTAGGGAGGATAATTGAAAATATCTCACCCAGGAAGGAACGCGAAAGAAAAGGACGTTCTCTGCCACCAGTAAGATGTGCTGTTTCCACCCAAGAAGCAAATTAAAAATCAGCCCAAGCTTCGTCTTGAGGTAAATTTCAACGTGTTAAGCCATTCGGATACTCACAACCCATACACACTGATGGTTCCCTACACCGCCCCACGGGTGCAGCTGGAAGTGCAGTTGTCCTGACCATGGGTGATAGCCTGTGATTGACTGGGAAGTCCGAATAAACAACTGGGACTCTACCTTTCAGACAGAACTATTTGCTTTAAATCTTGCACTCAAATGTGAACAAGTCTCCAGACTTGACACATTAATTGTAGGTGGTTATTTATCATCTTTAATTGCTCTGAACTCTTCAATATATTATAGCAAAACGCTCGTGTCTAAACCTGGACACATATACAACAAAATTATTAATGACAGCTGGGTGGACAGCGCTTCGGATTCGTAGTCCTGAGGCTCCGGGTTCGATCCCCGGTGGAGGCGGAGACAAATGGGCAAAATGTTTCTTTCACCCTGATGTCCCTGTTACCTAGCAGTAAATAGGTACCTGGGAGTTAGACAGCTGCTACGGGCTGCTTCCTGGGGGTGGAGGCCTGGTCGAGGACCGGGCCGCGGGGACACTAAGCCCCGAAATCATCTCAAGATAACCTCAAGATAAGATGATGGAAATAGCGTCCACTTCATGTGGATTCCATCACATGTTGGCCTCCGAACGCATGATAGAGCTGATGAGTTAGCCAAAGAACTTACCTTTAAAGGAGTTGAATATAACATTGGATTGCCTACAAGGAACTTAGAACAATAATACACAAATACCTTCAATAAAACCTTGTAGGTCTGAGACTTAGTGAAATCTACACTGTACTTGTGGTCGTTCTTGAACCTATTGTTGATATATTATATACGTGGATAGTGTGCCCACCCACAGCCTCTGCATATCCGCCACACCACAACACCTCCACCACATCACTTAACGACGTTACATAACTACTTCTCCACGACACTTCTCTTCTCTAGGATAAACACGAGACACGTCTCTCGACATTGCTCTTTGGCACAAGCACCTGAAAACCCCCCCAAGACGCTATTCCTCGCTGCAGTTGGTGGGGGGAAAGGCATCGCTGAGCCCAAACACGAATGTAACCTAAGAAGCTTCACACAAGAAAATTATCTCGGAGCTTGAGATGAGATCTGAACGCCTTGCGACTAGCCAGCTGAAGCAAGCAAGTCGCCCCGCTGAACCACAAACACAAGGGCTCGAATTCCATTCATTCGAGAGGACGCACAGTTGTCGTATAGAGGGGGGGGAAGCGGAGGAAATTCTCTTAAAGGGAATTTACTTCACAGTCGTGGCTGTTGTGGCTTTAGTATCCAGGGCGAGTGAGAGCCCGCTTGGGAGTTCCATAAATTGTATTGTATAAAAAAAATGGTTGAAGATGGTGTTGGGGAAGAGGTAATGTATAGTGGCAATATACTTGCATTTATCTCTACTGCATCTATCTCTGTTTTTTTTGTTTTTGTTTTTTTTTTGTGTGTGTGTACTCACCTATATGTGCTTGCAGGATCGAGCATTGACTCTTGGATCCCGCCTGTGTGTGTGTGTGTGTGTGTGTGTGTGTGTGTGTGTGTGTGTGTGTGTGTGTGTGTGTGTGTGTGTGTGTGTGTGTGTGTGTGAGTGTGTGTCGTACTCACCTAAATGAGTACACACACACACACACACGCATACAAAACAGAGAGAGATGTGTGTGCGTGTATGCGTGTATGTTTGTGCTGCTTACACAACAAATTAACATATTTTGAGTGGTTCGCTCCTCAAACAACACCCAAAAGGGAAACATTCCTATAGTCCGTTGAGCTGACGAGGACGTGTTGAGTGGGGAAGGGAGGGGGGGGGGAACGACCACGTATAATCGTCCATCCCTATAACTAAATGACCGGGGGATGACGTGAATGATAGGTGTAAAAGACCGTGCAACTAATTATTCCAGAGACAAGCCCAAGAGGAAGACCCTTTCATTATTTCCTTTGCAGTAGCAACACCGGCTATTGCAAACCCAGCGGCAGCTTATCTGTTCCCGCCTATAGGTTAGGGATGGGTAAAGTTGGTGATGCACTTCGCCAAAAATTCTCACTTGCAACACGCCACTTCAGGTAAATTTAAACCAATGTTTTATCTATTACAGTTCACATGGGTTTCTGTTTTAAGTCAGCACTTGCCTCTTGGTGGGGGTCACTTCTGGAGAAAGCCAACATCATAGGTGCCTCTGATATGCTTCGGGTTCATTCATTGTCAACTCCGCTCATTGTTTCAGGTCACCAACTGGAACCTTTCACTGTATGTTAGCACGACACTCAGAGTCAGCCAATGGAGGGTGTGAATAAGTGATGACACGCCTGGGATGACAATCTGTAACCTTCATGATAAGTTGTTTCTACTGTACTGATGACCACTTAATAATGAGTCCATGTCTGCGCAATTACAGTTTCCCACCTTCTACGGGCTCACCATAGCCTGTGCTACTTGGAACTTTTTGTTCCAGGTAGCGAATCTTAAACAACAACAACAGTTTCCCACCTACAGTCTTGACACATGTCGCTGGCAACTAGATATACATAGAGAAGTGTACCCTTCTCCACTATATACATACGTTAAATAGACGTGCTGATATTGGTACAGTAATTTTCTTTGATTCATAGTTAAATATTCACACATTTGAGAACCTTTGCAAGATAAGTAGTAAGAATCTCACGGCAATTATCGTAGACAGGCTGCTTGCTGCACAGGGTAAATGATTCATAAATCTTCGCAAAGACACCATCTCCCAGGAACATAACTCATCACGATGACACAAAGCAGCCAAATCATCACGTAACAAAGGACAAAGCATTCCTGCGTCCCTATTGTCAAAACTACTGTTCAATATAATAAGGTCTGATCGATACATCACTTAAGCTATATTTATATAAAAGAGAATGACTGTGTCAGTCTGACTTTCTGTCCAAGGGTGCATCGTGAATGGAGAGGGGTAAAGGACTGTCGTAGGCAGGTCAAGGTCGGCCCCATGGCCCCCTTTTAAGAGTGGCCGGCTTCCATTTCGACCCCTGTGAAGTCTGAAGGATTATTTTTCCTAGATCGTTTCTGCGGTATATAATATTATGGCACTTGTCCAGCACGAGGTCTCCTATCCGGGCACCGCCGAACACCCCATTACAGTATGCGTAGTAAACCAGGGTAACCTACCCTGACTTTGCGCCCTGGTGAGGCCACTCCAGACCGACAACCAGAGCGCAACTCCATAGTCTCCCGAGACTGATGGATGCCTACTACTAATAACTAATGCAATTAGGTTGGTTTACCGACACCTGTGACAGGTACGTAACGAACTTCATAGTCCTGAGCACTTTACCTGTAAACTCTGTTAATATAAACTGGATCATACTCTCCAACTTAATATCATAGAATTTCCAGTCAATAGATTTTCAGGTCTGGGGGAGGTACCAACAGCCAGCTAGTGTTGGCTAAGTGGGAGCCGGTCGGCCGAGCGGACAGCACGCTGGACTTGTGATCCTGTGGTCCCGGGGTCAATCCCGGGCGCCGGCGAGAAACAATGGGCAGAGTTTCTTTCACCCTATGTCCCTGTTACCTAGCAGTAAAATAGGTACCTGGGTGTTAGTCAGCTGTCACGGGCTGCTTCCTGGGGGTGGAGGCCTGGTCGAGGACCGGGCCGCGGGGACACTAAAAAAAAAAAAACCGAAATCATCTCAAGAAGAAGAAGATAACAGATTTTCAACCCTCCTCATCACACTCCATCCTTGGAGACGGGGACCTTAGTACTTACTGTTGATATAAACGCTGTAACTATTCGTAGTGCAGGCGCCTCAGTGTTCACATACCTAACTATGTTAATATATAATAATTGAAAAACAGAGAAGCACACTCCCTCCTTTAGATACGTGAGGTCTGGCAGCGTCATGGGGCCATCACACGCTTCCTTGGAGAGTAACGTTTGTGCATTGTCATGACTGGCCAGCGACTCATCTCAATTGCTGTTCAGGCGCCTTAAATCTGATACCTTTCCGCCGTATGTGTTCCCCCCCCAGTCACGTCTTGACCCAACACGCCCTTGTCAATGTACCTTCTAGACCACAAACATGTCTCTCTCTCCACTGTCCGGGCTTTGGTAAATAATGCTTACTGTCCAAAATATTAATAGTATACTCGTAGCGTCCTGGTTTATCGAAATGACGGCTTTAATACCTAAAGCGAAGATCTGAGGTACGTTAATTTAAAGCTTTATTCGAAGGGCCCAAACTGCTAAAGTTTCATTGAGTCAGTGACAGAGATGGACTGTGGAGTGATTCACTTGGCAGAATAGTTCATTTACCCTGAAGATGATCACTGCCCTCCCGGACAAAGACCAGGTTAATGGATGCATGCCACGCTACAATAGCCTACAGTGAAACATTTCCAAATACATTTTTCTCTAGATTAAATACATACCTAATGGCTGAATAAAACAAAAGCAGAAAGGTATTACATTAATTACCAATGCAACGACTCAACCACTATCCTACGCAATCTTCACTTTTTATTTGTAATTTTTTTAGACCACAATAGAAAAATCAATTTAGGAAAGAGCAATGCTCTGGTCTGATGGTCAGGAGCCTGGTTGAACCCTGGCAGGCGGGTGTTGGAAGCGGCCACCAATCTGCCAACAAGGCTGTGAGTAATCTTCCTTGTAATTACTAGGGTCAGAGGGCGCCCAGTCGACGCATGCGCACTACATTCCCACACCAGCAACGCCCCCTACCCCTGCCCCCCCCCCTCCAATACCCAAACTCGACACACAGCCACTAACCGGGTTCCAGCGTGCCCAAGTCACACACACACATACACACACACACTCACGTTCTTCCATGGTTAAGAAAGATGGGCATCATACCCCCACATGTATATTCACCAATATTAATATTATTTGGTTATTGTGTTTCAGAAGAGCAGGACTGAAAGGGCCCCTGTCTTGCCACAGAGGGCCACGGGGAGTCTGTGACCGAGCCCAAACGTGCTGGATTGTATTTCAATCTCTTCCATCAACTAGATCGCGAAGCATCACGTCATTTTGTGTTCAAAGAAAACTTATGTATATGTAAATCGGGTTGGAAATGCTGCTACGCCAGTATCATAAACATTGTTTCGTTAAGGTAATATATATATATATATATATATATATATATATATATATATATATATATATATATATATATATATATATATATATATATATATATATATATATATATATATATATATGTCGTACCTAGTAGCCAGAACGCACTTCTCAGCCTACTATGTAAGGCCCGATTTGCCTAATAAGCCAAGTTTTCATGAATTAATTGTTTTTCAACTACCTAACCTACCTAACCTAACCTAACCTAACTTTTTCGGCTACCTAACCTAACCTAACCTATAAAGATAGGTTAGGTTAGGTAGGGTTGGTTAGGTTCGGTCATATATCTACGTTAATTTTAACTCCAATAAAAAAAAATTGACCTCATATATAATGAAATGGGTAGCTTTATCATTTCATAAGAAAAAACTTAGAGAAAATATATTAATTCAGGAAAACTTGGCTTATTAGGCAAATCGGGCCTTGAATAGTAGGCTGAGAAGTGCGTTCTGGCTACTAGGTACGACATATATATATATATATATATATATATATATATATATATATATATATATATATATATATATATATATATATATATATATATATAAACTAGGTTCCTATATAAAAATCCTCCTATCTGATTTGTTTTGCAAAATACGCCATAGCAAACGCTTGTGGCACAAACACAAACTCCTTATTACTCAATTGCTTCCAGGTCACTAAGTGTTCCATGAACGGATTCCAGTTCCTTCCAGGTCACCAAGTGTTCCATGGTGTTCCAGGCGCATATTCATGCTTCCTGACTCAGTCACCGCTCACGAAACGACACACACATGCGACTTCACCCACACACATATAGGATAGCGTACACGCTTCACCGAGCACCGGTACGAGATAACACCCACCAGCCACGATACCATCGTGCGTAATCTCTCTAACAATCAGCGCTCTTGCGTCCACGTTCTTCCCAATACACCTACCTAAACTAACGTGCGACTGCGACTACCATACATGTACGTCGACTCACGGACACACACACACACACACACACACACACACACACACACACACACACACAGAGACAGACAGAGAGAAAGATCTAGGAGTTGATATCACACCAAACCTGTCTCCTGAAGCCCACATAAAGAGAATAACGTCTGCGGCATATGCGAGGCTGGCTAACATCAGAACGGCGTTCAGGAACCTGTGTAAGGAATCATTCAGAATCTTGTACACCACATATGTAAGACCAATCCTGGAGTATGCGGCCCCAGCATGGAGCCCGTACCTTGTCAAGCACAAGACGAAGCTGGAAAAAGTCCAAAGGTATGCTACTAGACTAGTCCCAGAACTAAGAGGCATGAGTTATGAGGAAAGGCTGCGGGAAATGCACCTCACGACACTGGAAGACAGAAGAGTAAGGGGGGACATGATCACAACCTACAAAATCCTCAGGGGAATCGACCGGGTAAACAAGGACGAACTTTTCAACACTGGTGGGACGCGAACAAGGGGACACAGGTGGAAGCTGAGTACCCAAATGAGCCACAGAGACGTTAGAAAGAACTTTTTCAGTGTCAGAGTAGTTAGCAAATGGAATGCATTAGGAAGTGATGTGGTGGAGGCTGACTCCATTCACAGTTTCAAATGTAGATATGATAGAGCCCAATAGGCTCAGGAATCTGTACACCAGTTGATTGACGGTTGAGAGGCGGGACCAAAGAGCCAGAGCTCAACCCCCGCAAGCACAATTAGGTGAGTACAATTAGGTGAGTACACACACACACACACACACACACACACACACACACACACACACACACACAACATACCAATCTTCTCCCCGGCCGCTAAATCTAGCACCCTCCGATCTTACTCTAATAGTTAATTTACGTGCTGAAAACCAAACCCACGCAGTCACTCAATCACCCATAAACAAGCTTGAGAAATTAGCGGCTGACTCGCCATCAAGTGGGAGCCAGGAGGGGTGACGGGCACCTACCCCGCCACAAACAACCATGCCTCAATGCCCCAATACCCTGCCCATTCCCTGCCCACACCACCCCAGCTGCTGAGCTTCCACCACGACGGTAATGCACCAGGAAATACCACGTTCATCCAGCCTATATTAAACGCTCTTCTAGAGGAGTCCTTCGCCACGGCATGCTCTTGAAGATGAGGATCATTGCAGATGTCTCGCGTGATGCTGGAGACGATATTTGCGTACGGAGTGTAGGTGGGATACGCCTCTATGTGATGCCCATCTCGCTTCAAGCCTTCCCCCGTGAAAGAGGGGCTCAAGCCAAGCCTCCATGCCGTATACTGAAGCTTCTTCACCGTCCTCTGGGGCCCCCGCAGCTCCCTAAAGGTGTGTGTTGACCAATATGATTAATGTTTCTCTCCTTATTTGAGCCTCGTTCGGTTTCATAAATCCGTGGCATGATACAGGCGATGCAGTTCAGAATATATTGATCACATGCAATATATAGAATCAACCTACCACAATCACGTCTTTAGAACTTTGATGCAATTAAACGAGGTTCTCCGGCGTTAATCCCTCTGTAATTACTCTGGCCGATAGTTTAAGATAAACGCTTCCATTTGAGGCCCCCAATCTGGACGGCCAATAAGGCAAGCTAACGATGTACATTTGACATAGCACAATCCCTAATCACTGTAAAGATATAATGCGTTTAGCAACACGAAACAACGTTGGCATTATTTTTGTGAGAAGTTCCAGTCTGAAGAATTCCTATTGATTGTGATCTTGGTAATTCACAGTGCATGGTTATCTTGAGGTTATCTTGAGATGATTTCGGGGCTTTTAGTGTCCCCGCGGCCCGGTCCTCCGGGGAAGCAGCCCGTGACAGCTGACTAGCTCCCAGGTACCTATTTACTGCTAGGTAACAGGGGCATTCAGGGTGAAAGAAACTTTGCCCATTTGTTTCTGCCTCGTGTGGGAATCGAACCCGCGCCATAGAATTACGAGTCCTGCGCGCTATCCACTAGGCTACGAGGCCCCTGGTTTAGTTAATGATTTTCATAGGACTAAGATTTATAATTTGTTTTTATTTAAGTAAATGTATATTACATATGCAAATACACGCTTGTCTGCTAATATACATTGCAAATGTAACAAGAATTTAAAAGGGTGGAAAATGCAGACATATATAGTGCATTCTGCTACATACTGTATATCGTCTGAAATACATGACTAACATCGCCAGGTGTACACATCAATCTTGTAAGAACATACAAGGGCATTCTGTTTCTCATTAATGTTAATGACCTACTTACAGGAGTTGAGTCCTAAGAGATCAATGGAAAATTAATGACAAGAGCTCAGACAGATAAGGATTGTAAAATTATCCAAGAGAACTGAAACAAGTTGCAGAATTGGATAGAGAAATGATTTCTGGATTTCAGCACCAGCAAGTGAAAGATTATGGGAACAGGTGACAGGAGACTAAAAGGACGGTACTCAATGAAGGGAAACTCCCTCCTCCTTCTTGTAATGACTAGAAAATCAAAAAAAGACCTGGGAATGGAATTAACACCAAGCTTAACACCGGAGACACCTGAAATGCAACATTTCAGAACAAAATTCAGAATATCGTTCAGAAATCTTAATGAGAAGGTCTTTAAGTCTCTGTACACGGACTACGTGAGACTAGTCTTTGTGAATGTGTCCCGATTGTGGACCCTAAAAGTACTCTGCAGTCTTTAAATAGCTCATCACAATTAATGTCTGAAGTAGTTGGTAATATTATATGGAGTGTAATATTTTCCAGTGATAATAACTTTTGTATACAATTTGTGTGGATCCCATCCCATGCTGGAGCTGGCTAGCATGACTGTAGATCAAATGGCCAATGAGGTTTCCAGGAAATAAAATACGGATTATGACTTTGGTCTATCTAATGCAATTATCGAAAACATACATATTAAAAAAAATTACTTCAGATTTAGAAGAACTAAGAAATGGCCAAAGACCTGAAAGCTTCAGTATTAAAAGTTATGACAAGTTTTGTAATCATAGGTATTTGTATGGTCAGCACAGTAACCGAACCAGGCAATGTGATGTAGTCATTGTGCGGATTCGCCTTGGCTATAGACACATCTGGCAGGTTAGTGAGGCTGAGCCACTACCAGAATATTCAGATTGTAAACTCTGTGACAAACCTTTAAGGCAGTCACTAGAACATTATATTGTTGACTGTGAAACCGTAAAAAGATTTTAGACCTCCTGGCCTATTGTACCACCAACTGTGTAACTATTTTATTGACTCAGGTGTACTGGACGACATCCTAACAATTTATCCTAAATTTGCTTCTACATTTTAAAGAATAAAGAACAATTTTGTTTATTTTTAAGCTTCATCTCTTGTGAATCCATCCCTGCCCTTGTGTGACATTGCACAATAGGACGTATGCAGGACGTCCTGTCCTGCCTGCTGTCCTCCATACACCGTTTCAAGTGTACATATGGTAGACCCCAATAGGCTCAGGAACCGGTATACCAGTTAACTGACAGTTGAGAGGCGGGACCAGAGAGCCAGACCTCAACCTCCTCAAGCACAACTAGATGAGTACACACACACACACACACACACACACTCGTGTCAACCACATCACCGTGAATATAAACCTGTAAACTAAGCACTTATCCCTCCACCTTCCTTACCCCTCCGCCTCCCCAGCCTCAATCTCATCTCTCCCCACAAGAAAACTACACATTATTCCACTCCTCCCGGCAACCACCAATGGAGATAAAAATATTCAACAATGACGCCACTAACCCGTTATTGCCAGCATGGAAGGGGCCCCCGACAGGCGGAGTTGGTTTACGTGAATGGTCGTCCGGGGACTCGTGGGGCGGAGTGAGGCCAACCACTAGGAAACGACCCTGCCTCAAGCTGATGGGGTTTGGGGGATCCCTTTTATTTTACTCCTATTTTCTCTCTCCTCTCTGTCTCTCGTCCTCGAGTCGTAGCGTTCAGATGGTCTTAGAAGTTTATAGGGTGGTGATGCTGCTTTGTTTCTGGGAGAGAGAGGCGGTGTCTATCTCGTGATTCTATGATGTTACGCTGTTTTATAAGGTTCCTATATTCGTGTGTGTGTGTTTGTGTGTGTTCATACTTCAAGGGGGGCAAAATATGGTGGTTTTTATTCATTGTTTAACCATGACAAATGTTTGTAAGGGCCTTGTAAGGCAAATTACAACGTTATGGAACATGAACGAAACATTCTGAACCAATTCTCAACAAACGGCAATCACACCCGCAGTCAATTCCTTTTTATATTCTCTTATTTACTTAACCCATATTTGTAGAATTTAGGTGTCAAGTCCGAGCCAGCTACCGGAAAGGTTCGCCCCTCTCCCACTTCTTTCGCTCCGGGCTAAGCACGATTTCCACCGCATCCCGAGCACTATATTCCGATAACGAGTACAGAACAAGAACTTCACAAGACACTTATTGAATGCCATTTCAACTTATTGCATGAATTCATCGCCTCGTGGTGTAGTTGTCCCCAAAGTCAAATCAGGGAAGACGATGGACCGATACAGCCAAATAGCTACGAATACAAATTGGAAAATCTTGAGGGGTCGGCGGGAACAAGGGATGCTGTGGCTTGAGAATATGGCCGAGATAAAGCAAGGTCTGGCATCGTGTGACGGCCGGACACTTTCTTCCAGCGCCAATGGGACAAGCTTTTTCACTGTTAACCCAAGTTAATTATTCATCAATATCCTATCCTCACAGCATTATACACACAAATGTACTAAATATTCCTGTGTAATATATATATATATATATATATATATATATATATATATATATATATATATATATATATATATATATATATATATACAGTATATATATATATATATATATATATATATATATATATATATATATATATATATATATATACATACATACATTCATACATGTTATTGTTTTAATATAATCAATAATCATCTCGTAAAACCATCTGATGACATCATAATCTAAAAATCATATGGAAACTTTAGCCCAAAATGGAATGAAAAAGTATAATTAACATCAGTCACTAGAACAAATATAATATCAGCCGCGTCTCTTAGACGTAACCACCATCAGTGAGGCGCTCGGTGATTATTTCAAGCTGTTGAAAAGCAACGTTGTTTTTTGTTATAGATTCAGCTACTCGGAACAAAAGTTCACCGCCTGAAGCTCACAAGCAATCCAGCTGGGATCACCCCATTGTCGACCTAGAAGCTGCGACAACACCACATGACACTGCCCAACTTAGAGCTGTAGCAGCTCCCCATGCAGGTGACTTCCTATTAGCAACCCCAATGTCAGCAACCAGCACTCGTCTCACACCGCAGGCCCTCCGAACTGCTGTGGCTCTCCGCCTCGCTGCCCCAATCCACATCAAATACAGGCGTATTTCCCAGTTTCCTCTTTCAGCGCCTTAGTGTGGCGATCCAAAGAGGAACTGCTCACTGCATCCATGGTTCCTACCCACCATCCGAGGAGCTGGAGGAACTCTACAACCTGTGACAAGTAGCCGTGTACCTTGCATGTAACCAATGTTGTAACCCTTTTTGTGGAATGGAAATTATATATATATATATATATATATATATATATATATATATATATATATATATATATATATATATATATATATATATATATATATATATATATATATATATATATACACACATACATACACACACCGAAGCTGTCTTTCCGCCTCACTGTGTTCACATTCTGATCGAGCCGTTATCGGTGACTCTGATTTACTACTCGACGTTAAAGACAGTGCCCGTGTCTCCTACGGATCGTACACCGGTTTACACTCAAGATTTACAGCTTCTCCAACCAGAGCGAAATGGAACGCGGCGCATCTCCTCGGCGTCCCCTCGAGCAGGTAAACTCGTACTAACACAGTTTACACTCGAAATCTGGAGCTCGATCGTATACACTAAACTGTGTATACAAGTATGAAACAAGTTGTGTATACAAGGCATTCATCTAACACCGCTGGGTGCTCTAGACTCGTTTTAAATTCTACAACAAAAATTGATTCGGATAAGTCGACTAGCCACTGAGCCTCAATTGGCATCGAAAAGTAATTTAGGGACCTATTGTAAGCCCCTTCAAATCTCTCTTTATCAGCTACAAACTTTCATTATGAAACAGCAGTGAAACTTCCTAGTGAAATAGTTATTCAAATTTTTAATCGAGCAGTTTCTTGAAGTTCCTAATCGAGCAGTTCTTGAACTTCCTAATCGAGCAGTTCTTGAACTTCCTAATCGAGCAGTTCTTGAACTTCCTAATCGAGCAGTTTCTTGAAGTTCCTAATCGAGCAGTTCTAGAACTTCCTAATCGAGCAGTTTCTTGAAATTCCTAATCGAGCAGTTCTTGAACTTCCTAATCGAGCAGTTTCTTGAACTTCCTAATCGAGCAGTTCTAGAACTTCCTAATCGAGCAGTTTCTTGAAATTCCTAATCGAGCAGTTCTTCAACTTCCTAATCGAGCAGTTCTTGAACTTCCTAATCGAGCAGTTCTAGAACTTCCTAATGAAATAGTTCTGAGACTTCCTAATCGAACAAATCTGAAAGTTCCTAGTCGAGCAGTTCTGAAACTTGCAAATCGAACAATTCTGAAACTTCCTAATCTTTAAGAATTGAGAAACTAAGATGTTTATGCTACGTATGTACAGGACCACTTGTATGGCACCTCGAGTCATACAGTTCTATCACAGTACTTTGTAATGTGGCGCCATGAGTTACACAGGACCATTACATGCCCTGTACAGCGCCTTGTGTCACAGTATCACAACACTCCTTGCTCTAGCTGCATCTTGAGTCACACAGGTCGATTGCACTACTACACATCGATGTGCGATACATACAGAGCGATATGTGCGATACATACATCGATGTGCGATACATACAGAGCGATATGTGCGATACATTTGATGCATCACTAACGTGATGCATCAAATGAACAAATCCACAAGGGCCGTGACGAGGATTCGAACCTGCGTCCAGGAGCATCCCAGACACTGCCTTAATCGACTGAGTTACGACAGGGTAAAAGAACCTTACCTTTTACCCTGTCGTAGCTCAGTTGATTAAGGCAGTGTCTGGGATACACCTGGATGCAGGTTCGAATCCTCGTCACGGCCCTTGTGGATTTGTTCATCGATGTGCATATTTTTTCAAGTGTATTTCTTGTGTATTTAATTCCAGGCAATCCGAGGCACAATGCTTGGTGAAACTAATGGTATTTAGATGGTATTTTCTTGGTATAAAACTTGGTATTTTCGTCCAGGATGCAGCCGAAAATTTTATTTTCGGAAGCAATGTTAACATTGTAACCAAAAACGACCTTTTTCTCTAATAATAAATTATATTAATGAAATAATTTTGTGTATAGGTAGGCCTAGGATAGGTTGGGTTATGTGGTTTAACTCGGCATTTTTACAGTAGTTGGGCGAAGCACTTAGAGAGGTGTGTTACGAACGAAACGAGAGGTGTAAAGAGCGAAGCTTCAAGAAAAAGTTCGAACGAATCATACGTCTCACAACTGATGACTTTTGAACTTTTATTGAACATTACTTAGCTGTGTTCCAGTCCGTCCCTCGCAGAAAATGTCAATGTTCGTTCGATACAGCCGCTAAACTCCATGTAAGAGTCCTGGTTGTATAGTCGGGTTCGTTCCGGGATTCGGGAATTCCAGGTTCGAGTCCCGACTGGGACAGAAATGGCTGGGTGCGTTTCCTATCCCAAAATGTTCCCCGTTCACCTAGCAGTATTTTATTATTATTATTTTCTACCACAGACGTGGTCACACATTTACAATGCTAACCAGCATATATACATTTTCTTCTGTCCTCCATTGACAGGGTTAGAGATGTGTTAAACATATAGTTCAAGGGTTTATTGAACAATCAACCACAGAAAGTGATTCGGTGCTTTTTAAATGCTAAGCTAACCTACATACGTAAATACATAGATACACAGATTTACGTATACCCTACATAAAGTGTTCGATGTGTTTTTTACATAGTGTCATTAATGTGCATTTAAGTAAATAGGTACCCAGGAGATGATCAGGTTGTAGTGGGGTTGCATCCTAGGGAGGGTCAAAGGCGCCACCTTGTGGGTTTGTGTTGTAGTTTTAGATTCAAATACTCAGAACAAAAAAATCCAAGCAGCACGGGCTATGGTGAGCCCGTAGTGGACTTGCCTAGCACCTGAGAGGGGCTGTAAGATAACCTTGTGGGAGAGGTGACTGATAAAAGTCACCAGTCCCACACAGTGAATTATATTATTATGTTGATTGGAAAAAACGTCTTACACACGACTCACAAGTGATGATGTTTGAACGTTTACCAAACTGTGGCATCGCTGACGAGCTCATTTAGAGCTGCAATGTTATAAATACTTCACCCACGTATTTCATATACTTATACTTATATACACTATGTCACATACCAACTGAACCTAGCGCCTAACCCTACCCAACCTAACCTGTGCCTTACTATACACAGAACTTTAATATATACATATACATATATATATATATATATATATATATATATATATATATATATATATATATATATATATATATATTAATTAATGTTATATTAATATATAAATGAGAACAACGCTATTCTTAATACACAATACATTAAACTTGATCATTTTTTTTTTTTTTTTTTGAGGAGGGATAGGACGGCTGCAGCTTTAACGAGTCTAGCTTAGGGACGGGTTGAATAAAAAATACAAATAATTGTCAATAGAACCTAAATACCTAACTTAACCTACAATACCACAATATGCTAATTTATTAATAATTATATTTGAGAAAATTGCTATTTTGAATGAACACCATGTTAACATTGACGAATGCCTCTTTTGGGGGTCGGCCGCTCGATGGAATGAACACAGCTTGTGGATGGGTTGGTCAGCCACACGACATTAAGAACATAAAAAATTAGAAAGGCTCCACCACAGGCTACTGACCCATAGTAAACGAGCCAAGTTTAAAACCACCCCTTCACACCCACAGGGGGGTAGAAATAACCTAAGCTACTCTATCCCTTTGAGATGTATTTCTTTCTTATCTCAATAAACATACTTGAACTTGAACTTCTCACCCACACTTTGAAATAATCAGTTTTTTTTTTTATATCTGTTATGCTATCTGCTTCAATAATGCTAGCTGGCAGCCCCCCCTCCCACTCTCTAATGACCATTTAGAAGGTAACACTGAAGGAAGTCGTTTGTCTCATGCACTTGATTATAAAACGCCTAAGAAACAATTACCACCCAGTGTAAGTTCAGGAAGCTGCCAGATCCATTTCAACAACTTACATGAGCAGAACGAAGCCATAAACACTGAGCACTGCTCTAGAGAATGTTATTTATAGATGTACACAGTTTGAATACCAATTTAGAAAGACAATACTATTTTCAGTGGCAGGAGTATATTCATACGACAATGAATCACTGCGCGCGGTGTTCACTCATCGTTGATAACATCAACACAAGCTGTGTACCCGCGACCACCGTGTACCGTCCACTCTGTGTGGTGTTCCTGTATCACAGATATCATGTATCACGTCCAGTGTCGTGTGTGTGTGTGTGTGTGTGTGTGTGTGTGTGTGTGTGTGTGTGTGTGTGTGTGTGTGTGTGTGTGTGTGTGTGTGTGTGTGTTGGTGTCTCTACACGTCCCAATAGAAGCTACCAACACCAAGCCTGGGAGAGTTATATTACTCACAGAGATCACACTCAGCAGCCTCTCTCTCTCTCTCTCTCTCTCTCTCTCTCTCTCTCTCTCTCTCTCTCTCTCTCTCTCTCTCTCTCTCTCTCTCTCTCTCTCTTATCAGGCTCCATGGTGAGGCAACAACTGGCCTCTGAGCTTCCTACTTCCATCAGCTGTGAAGGAAAACAAGGTAGTCGCGCTTGTTCGTCTGTCGTTAAGAAGCGAGACAGCATCCATGACCTTGTAAACACCACTTTTGCTCATGATGTATCTCGCTGGGAGTGGCCTGTCCCTCTGAGCTCTGGGAACCCTGCCTCGCGACATGCTACTAATTATTTCTCTATGCAAACTAGTGCTCTATTTTGACTCATTAGTTTATGTAATGTGATGAATTAGGAAATCGAGTTCACTGAAAAAAATACGTGTTACTAAATTATTTTCACTACATTTAATCAAATGGATTAAGCATCCACCTCGAATATTTCTCATAGCACAATCAAATTTATGATTAAATTCATACTCAAATTCACACACAAGAAGAATCATGTACCTGGAACATACACAATGATTCTCTCTCTGATTGCTATATAGTCGTAATGGCTTGGCGCTTTCCCCCCTGATAGTTCCTTCCTTCCTTCTCGTCTCAGACACTAGAATATACTTATTTTGTTTAATATATCTTAAGCTCCTTTACGAAAGATTGGTTACATGTATGATGCAAAAATGATTGTCACAAGTTGTTGCTCTTCTAAGATGCTAGGCGGAACCCGACAATGCTATGGGTATTTCCTCTTCTGTTATGCCACACTGAGGAACTGGACAAGAATGGTGGCAGCTCTTGGGTCTCTTCTTGTTTGAATGAGCTTTCAACCCAGATCCTTGAAAAACTCTTAGCACTTTAAAAAGAAAACCAGGGACCAAGGTTCTCGAAAGCAATGGGGACAATTGTACAAATGATCCAGTTCTCTGAACATGCAGGTCTTTCATGATTCCCTGTGAGTGGTCATTCTAACTTCATGTCCAACACTGAAGGCATTGTGGGTATTAGCCATGATTGACACGTAAATGTAACTAAGCAAACTGCCTACCTTTCTTCGAGGGATATCCGGTAATCCAGCCTGAGCGACCAACAGGATTAGTAGGATTGCATGACCTTCAGAAATGAGGCTCTCTTTCTGCTGGGCACACAGCTGTTGTAAAGCTGGGTGATAATGTCATTGACTTTGCTGCCTAGGGTGCCATCCCCTGTGCTTTGGCACAACAGGCTATGTAGACTACATTTGTCAGACTGTGCATGGTCGCAAACACACCTATTTTCGGTGTGAATGGGGACAGTAAGGCGGTTTGAGATTCATACCTGTTGATGACATGGCGTCGATAATAGTAAGTCACCCAAATGTCAAGACACCATTGCTGTGAGGCGAGTGATCTCACGTTATATCTCACGGCAGTATCGAAGCACATTAAAGCTGCTCTGTCTAACGTCGTATTCAGAGCAGCGTCTGAATACGCTGTACGTATTCGTACAGCGTATTCGTCTACGTACCGTCTACGACGGTAGACAGAGTGTCTACCATCTACAAAGATGGTAGACTACCATCTAGACATCCTGTGAGTATAAATGATTAGGTAAATTTTAAACTGATTTATTGTATTTGTTGTATATTTTATTAATTATAAAGAACCTTAATTAACCTTTATTAATTATAAGGGAGCCGGTCGGCCGAGCGGACAGCACGCTGGACTTGTGATCCTGAGGTCCCGGGTTCGATCCCGGGCGCCGGCGAGAAACAATGGGCAGAGTTTCTTTCACCCTATGCCTCTGTTACCTAGCAGTAAAATAGGTACCTGGGTGATAGTCAGCTGTCACGGGCTGCTTCCTGGGGGTGGAGGCCTGGTCGAGGACCGGGGCGCGGGGACACTAAAGCCCCGAAATCATCTCAAGATAACCTCAAGATAATCTTCTCATATACACACAGCACATCTTGACTAATGATTCGAGCATAACTCGAGCCTACTCAAAGGAAGGATATAGCCGTTTAATATTCGATTCCAATTTTATTATCTCGTTACAAAGTACCGTAATAGAGGGGGGATGGGGGGGGGGAATAACCGGCCCCATCCGGACATCAAGCCCCCAGTCGCAACCCCCACACACACCAGTCCTCGCTGGAGGGGAGGGGGGGAGGGGAGACACACTACCTACCCTCAACCTCGTTATTATTCAAGATACGAGAGGGTTTCCAACCCTGTCCGGATATGCATCATTTATAAAGCGGACGGCCGGCCTGTGGTTGGCCATTTGACCGCAGATTGTGAGGGGAACGGCTACCGGCCCTCGGGGAGCGGGCTCGACGACGAGGGGAAAAACTGAGGGGAATAAGAAACTAGGGTGAATTTCCTTCATGTGCTGTCAATTCAGAGAATATTATTCAAATGACGATCTTCTGAGACATAAGAACATAAGAACAAAGGCAACTGCAGAAGGCCTATTGGCCCATACGAGGCAGCTCCTATCTATAACCACCCAATCCCACTTGTATAACCACCCAATCCCACTGAGACAAGTATGAATATCTGGGTGTAATATTTGTGATACAGAGATATCAAGATCAAGATATCAAGAGAATCAAGATCTAGATACAGTGCCATAAACACAACAGGTTTCTGTTATCTTGAGGAAACTACACAAGTTCAGTATCTGATTTAATACATGTTGTCTCCATAAGCAGGCGATGAGTCACAATAACGTGGCTAAAGTAAGTTGACCAGACCACACACTAGAAGGTGAAGGGACGACGACGTTTCTGTCCATCTTGGACCATTCTCAAGTCGATTGTCTCCATTCTCATGTTGTCTCCAGCTTGCAGGCTTGTGTAGTTCACGCCAGCTGCTAATTCAGTGCATCTTGGCTACCGAAATAATAGCTTAAAATTATCTCGCTTTGTAATATCTATCAGACAGTTTCAGACTAAGCACATCGTGACGATATATGCTATTGTTGATCTGAGCAGCAGGAGAAAACAGTCAGAAAAGTGCGCTAGTGATTAGACAGGCAACATCCGGCTAAATTGGGGCTGAGAGCTAGAGCTGGACCCTGTAAGCACATACAGATACAAGCACGAGTGTGCACACACACACACACGCACACACACACACACAGGGGCCTCGTAGCCTGGTGGATAGTGCGCAGGACTCGTAATTCTGTGGCGCGGGTTCGATTCCCGCACGAGGTAGAAACAAATGGGCAAAGTTTCTTTCACCCTAAGTGCCCCTGTTACCTAGCAGTAAATAGGTACCTGGGAGTTAGTCAGCTGTCACGAGCTGCTTCCTGGGGTGTGTGTGTGTGGTGTGGGGAAAAAAAAAGTAGTTAGTAAACAGTTGATTGACAGTTGAGAGGCGGGCCGAAAGAGCAAAGCTCAACCCCCGCAAAAACAAAACTAGTAAACACAACTAGTAAACACAACTAGTAAACACACACACACACACACACACACACACACATAATCACCACATACAAGATTCTCAAAGGAATAAATAGGGTAGACAAAAGCAGATTATTTAACACGGGGGAGTACACGAACAAGGAGACACAGGTGGAAACTGAGTACCCAAATGTGCCACAAAAACATTAGAAAAAAACGTTTTTAGTGCCAGAGTAGTTAACAAATTAAATGCACAAGACAGTGATGTGGTACCTCCACCACATCACTGCCTGATGCATTCCATTTGTTAACTACTCTGACAGTGGTTAAAGTTGTAGTGGTTAAGTCACTAAATATGTGTGTCTTCTTATTGGCTTGTCGACGTCCCTCTGGTGGCAATCCTATAAAGTGTTTAACTTTTTAACACACTAAATACGCACCGAAAATATTGGAAATATAACAACGTTTCAGTCCCTTGTGGACCAATATTAATTCAACACTTTTTTCCTTCATTAATGTGTAGGATTAGTGGTAATCTGATACAACCACAGTAGTATGACATTCTTCCCGAAACGATATGCGTATTAGTGGCTTTAAGTATTGTATGTACTTGCTCTATCTATAATTCTAACTTTATGTTTGTAACTCTTCATCTATGTATGTACTCTTACCTGAATAAAAAATTTGAATTTGAATTTCTCGGCGATTAACCTGACTGAATCCTTGGGTGGAAGAGGGGGGGGGGGAATAGAACTGAAAATTACATAAGTATACCCTATAAAAAATGAGAACCGTTTTCTTAAGAGTAGATTCTAAGAAAATGAAAATATGTGGTTAACTTAAGCAAACAAAAAAGCAAAAACAACCGGAATGAAACCTCTACTATCACATCTAAAATGAGTTTCATACATTGTTTTCATTTCTTAAGCGAATCAGAATTAAATGTGAATCTTTATTTACTCTGGTATGTCCATTCACAAGACCTTTGCGTTAATTCTGATTAAGTGTACACTGAGCCTATTTGCAAATAAATAATGGAGTGAACGCAGAGGCCAACACAGCAGTGGTTTATGGTAGTAACTTTGTTATTTTGTTTAGCGTTTAAGTTACAAAAAAAAAGATGAACGTTCTAGTGAACACTTGAGACGTTCTGAAGCGCCTTCATAATGACAGGTTCAAGAGAACAGCTGGTGGTGACAACGCTGTGAGAGAGAAATTCCAATTTGAAAATTGACATTTAGGAAATAATTCGCCTGTAAGATCTTCGACGTCGAATTCCTTACAGGAGAATCATCCCCTATAGCATGCAGTAATTGTAATAGTTAATATCTCCAGACAACGTACAAATAACGAAGTGTATCATTTTGCAATGATATACCTCGATTTTTGCAATGATATATCATTTTGCAATGATATACCTCAACAACAATGAATTTTATATATTGTGCTAAAGCACTCGTCGGCGCTTTTGGAGCACTTTGGCCAGGGTTCGTATCCTGGCTGGGGAAGATTGACTTGGCACCAATCCTTAACTGTAGCCACTATTCACCCAGCAGTAAATGGATACCTGGCTGTTAACAATTTGGCTGGTCATAATCTGGGAAAATTAGGATTAATTAAGAACTTGCCCAAAACGCTATGTCTGTTAGGAATGGTTTTACAAGAATGTAAGAACTCTTGTATATATAAATAAAAAATATTTATAAAGACATGAACAAATGTGTGTAGTGTATTTGTAAACAAACTAACGTTGTTCAGTAAAATACATGTTGTGTATTGATAATGTATTTAGTGTGAAACGGCTCGCACGCTCAGCGTTTAATAATTATAATTAGTGTGTCTACTTTCGTTCTTTTTGTCTATTAACAACGGCGCGTGACAGCAGCAAACTCTGACAATTCCGATCACCGCTCTGTTCAGGAGAGCGTTATCTCACTATCTCCTCTCAGCGAGTCATTTCCTTTAAAGACTAAAACACAATTCCGTAACGTGGGGCAAAGAGCTCTAACTGTGTTCCGGAAACCGTGTTATCCGGATGATCTGAGGGAGGCCGGAACGAACAGCACGGATTACGCGACAACGGGCACCAGCTTCCCAAAGCAGACAGTCCCTTGGGTGATCACTCAGCTGGAGGATGGGGCCAGGCCAGCCACCTATCCACTGAGATCCATGAAGTTAAGAGTGCGTTAGAGGACGAAAATCTCTCTATCAGAGATGGATGGGACAACGAACTTCTTTACAGGTAATATTATCGTGGAGTTTACACAAGGAAATCATAATAAACTGAGGAGGTATGTGAAAATGCAGACGAGGAGTCACAATAACGTGGCTGAAATATGTTGACCAGACCACACACTTGAATGTAAAGGGACGACGACGTTTAGGTCCGTCCTGGACTATTCTCACACAATCGACTTGAGAATGGTCCAGGACGGACCGAAACGTCGTCATCTCTTCCCTTTCCAGTGTGTGGTCTGGTCAACATGTATGTGAGACAATCATAGAAGTAGGTTTGGGGATAGAACCAGCGTCCTGCGTCGTCCTAGACGCGCGCGCCTTAACCCGTGGACCACCATGTCCTAAATTTGATATAACGCTGAAATAAGAGGTTAAGTCGAGCGTCTGGGGCTACCCAGGACGCTGGTTCTATTCCCGCCCTGCTCCCATTATTTTCTTAATGTGCATTTTTACTGATACATTTCCAGTGACCAACTGGTTACAAAATACATAACAACTCTTTGTTACTTTGTCAACCGTGTTAATTACGACGTTCGATAGTTGGATGTTTAACGAGATGACCTGAAAATACATGTAATATAGGGGACAAAATGGTCAAAACATAAGTTAACAGTCATGTCTCCCCTCCCTTAAATATAACGGAAGGTTCTCATACCAATAAGAAACCGTAGAGCGACGGTCTCGCTTCATGCAGGTCGGCGTTCAATCCCCGACCGTACAATTTGTTGGGCACCCATTCCTTTCCCCCCGTCCCATCCCAAATCCTTATTCTGATCCCTTCCAATTGCTATATAGTCACAATGGCTAAGCGCTTTCTCCTGATAATTACCTTGCAAGGAGCATATATCTGCATCGTGTTTTCTGGTGAAATTCAAATTGTATTCACACGGGGAGGTTAGGTGAATAGAGATATAAATAGAAAAAATACATCACCCAATCCTGTAATTAGGTTCATAAAGGGAGCAATGCTTTTCTAAAACTAGTACGCTTCCACCCTCCCAATGCAATCACGCTCTCTTTTCTCATTGCAATCACTGTAACTCCTTCCATTGCAATCAATGTGTGTGTGTGTGTGTGTGGGGGGGGGGGGGGGGGCCTCGTCTGTGGTAGAAAAAAACCATTGCAATCAATGTACCACCTTCTATTACAATCATTGTGCCATTTGACACTGCAGTTTATAATCTATTCATATTGGAATCCCCCCATTACCTCTTTCATTCCAGTTTCTATTAAAACCCCCAATTCAAACTTACTGTAAGCCTCAGTGCCCCCAACATCTAAGTTTAATAGACCTATTAATGATCCCACACTCCTCCTGTGGTTAAGTGGTACACAGATTTGAGGGGGACACATCATGGGTTCAAGCTATAGATTCCAGTGGCTCCTTAAGCTAAGCAACTTACATCTGAGGTGCTCCTACACGCTGCAGGGATTATCCAGAGACGCGCTATGGAACACACGACTCTGTTGCCTTCGGGAACGAGAATGTTACAAAATAAACGAAACAGTTCGGCATATTGGACCATGCAGATTTACGAGTCTGATAGAGGTGCCGTAGATAGAAATATACGCAGACGCAAACACAATGCCAGAGACATATATTGACATATACGCGGGTTACAGTTATACGTAGATATAGATAATTATGTAGACATACATACGAATAGATATATATATGCAGACACAAATATTCATAGACAAATGTATACTGAGACTAGTAAATGAAAACACAGGTATACGCAAAAACGCAAATACGCAGTCAGAAATACGGATCTATAAGCCCCTATAGTTTCAAAATGACGAAACAGACAAGATGTATTCTATTCACCTGGGTTCTAGGAGACTCGAACCGGGGTCCCCACGCGCATGCGAAGCCAAAGCTCTATCAACTGAGCTATTGACTAGTCTTATTTCCACGGAAATGTGGAAGATAATTTATTAAACACGATCTCATCTCGTTCACACCTCCTCTCACCCCCCCCCCCTGGCTGTGCTCCACAGATAACTGGCTGTACGTGGCTGTGGGCGTGGGCGGCCTGGTTGTGTTCCTGGGCTCCGCCTGTCTCATCTATCAATGCTGGCTCTCCAAGGTGAGAATATTGCCCTTCATACCCCCTCACTTCTTCCTCACATCTTCCTCACTTCTTCCTCACTTATTCTTCACTTATCCTCTCACATTCTTAATGTTTTTTTTTTAATTTCTCACTTACCATTTCTCTCGTATCCCTTCTCATTCGTACCCTATCGTACCTCATACTCATACCCCACCTATCCCTTCGTTCCTCATCTATTCTTCCTCATTTTTGAGGTCCAGGTGACGCCAACACCAGGTCTTGACGTCCAGGTGACGCCTACACCAGGTCTTGACGTCCAGGTGACGTCTACACCAGGTCTTGACGTCCAGGTGACGTCTACATCAGGTCTTGACGTCCAGGTGACGCCTACACCAGGTCTTGACGTCCAGGTGACGCCTACACCAGGTCTTGACGTCCAGGTGACGCCTACACCAGGTCTTGACGTCCAGGTGACGCCTACACCAGGTCTTGACGTCCAGGTGACGTCTACATCAGGTCTTGACGTCCAGGTGACGTCTACGCCAGGTCTTGACGTCCACGTGACGCCTACACCAGGTCTTGACGTCCAGGTGACGCCTACACCAGGTCTTGACGTCCAGGTGACGTCTACATCAGGTCTTGACGTCCAGGTGACGTCTACATCAGGTCTTGACGTCCAGGAGACGTCTACATCAGGTCTTGACGTCCAGGTGACGTCTACGCCAGGTCTTGACGTCCACGTGACGCCTACACCAGGTCTTGACGTCCAGGTGACGTCTACACCAGGTCTTGACGTCCAGGTGACGTCTACGCCAGGTTTTGACGTCCAGCTCATACACTAGTGATTGCGTTTTCCACCCAAAAAATGACGTCGATGAAAACATTTTTTACTGAGCTTTATTTCCTCCGCTAATGACCCCCTTGCTTTACTACCTTTACTTTCAATTTCCATCTTTCGTCTTTTATATTTGTCAGTAATATTGATTGTAAAGATAATCCCTCTCTCCCCCAACCTTCCGTCTCCCCGCATCCTCCCCACTCCCTTCTCACTCTCCCCTTCTAAAAAATAACAAAGAAAAATATTAATTTAACATTTATTGTTTTTAAATTCTTTCACTAGATAATATACAACTCGAGCATCTCATACTGACATCCCCCCATCTCACACTGACATCCCCCCCATCTCATACTGACATCCCCCCATCTCACACTGACATCCCCCCATCTCACACTAGGATCATCACTGTGGCTGCTAGTATTTTTCTTTGATTTATAATTGTGGGTTTATACAGATTTGAATGATTAGAAATTGTAACTAATAAACTTCTATGTCATGCTCAAATGCGCTTCACCTCTTCCAGTCTCAGGGTTCTAGGGAAGAGCGGAGTGGGACTCCAGCCTATTCTACTTCCTGCTCCTCGAACTTCCAGTCCTCACTCGAACATTCTTCTACTTCAGATACCCTCCCAGGATCGACGAGTCGACGTCTCTCCTCAAAGCCGAGAGCTTCAAGAAAGCAATCCAAGAGCCGTCGATCAAACGTTACCCACTGTGTAGACACACCGGTGGAGTCGAGTCCTCGCTGTACTCTTCCACTTGGGAGAGCTCCTACGTTACTCGAAGAGGACAGCACTTCGCTCTACTCAGATATTGACCACTCTTACCTCACCCCGGATACAACTGCCTTACCTGCGAGGACCCTACGTCCCATCTTGAACGAGTCGCCCACGATCGATTGCAATGCCCATATGCCAAAGAACATCTTCCCATATACCACCATACCCAAAGTGAACCAACGCCGAGGGCCCGCTCTCATTCCGAAGGACCGCCCTGGGCCCACTCGTCGATATGCTCCAGAGCATACCATAAGGTCTTTCCATACCGGACAGTCTCGTTCCCGCGTTCTCCAGGAAGGTCACCTTCCCAAGATGAGACTGAAGACATCCTCCTACTTGACACCATCCACTCTTTCCCTTCCGCAATCTCCTCTTCCCCGTCCACCGCTTCTCCTGCCTCCTCGATTGCCGCTAGATCCGCCATTATCTGTACCCAGCAAGACTGAAGCCCCGTCACCCATTAAGGACAACATGCAGGAAGCTACGGTTGACGTTTCAGTGCCAAGCGACAGTGCCATGTTGAGGCTCGTGAAGAAGAACCGGGCCATTCGACCAGTCACCATGGCACTCCTGGATATCGACAAGAAGTTCAGAGTGAAGCTTAGGTTGGTCGTAGGCGAGTGAAAGTGGAGTCATATGTGCCATATTCCGTTTCAGTAAAACTGCACTTCAACTACGCTGACACTTTCAGCAGAAATGGTTAATAATTAAAAAAAAATTGACACTAAAAGTATATTCAGACGTGTACATGAATTTGTCGAAAACGATTATATATTTAAGATTTCTCGAGTGAAAATTTGACATGTGAGGAATGAATGGTGAATAATCTCTATATGATAATTAACAGGTCGTCATTGAGTACCTATTCAAATGAAATGCAAATATCAGAAGGAGCAGCCAAGACTGTTTGGTGGATGGATGGATGCGTCTCTTACTTAAAAGGAGATAATGTGTGAATTACTTCAGGTACATGTGCAGACATCACGCCAGAGAGAATGTTAGAAGGATGGCGAGAAGGAACATACAAGATATATCTCTAAATGAATTGTGGGGTTCAGTCCCTAAGCCCATTATGTGCCTCTGTAACCCTTTCCACTACCGCCCACAAGATGGGTATGGGGTGCATAATAAATTAACTAAACTAAAAAACTAGATATATCTCTGGTTTTTACCTCCCATCGCAATGTAACTTACCAAGCTCAACATTACTGAAATTAAATAGGTCACAGACAAAGATTTTAATCGTACTATCAGTCATCACTATGATCCAGTGCACTTGGTAAGGCATTCGATACCGCATACAGGTCACTGGCGGTATCGGAAAAATTTACATGCCAGCACTTTGAGAACATATTCTGACCTCAGATGCTTCTGTGAATACTTTAACAAATTATTATCATTGACAAAAATTAAACACAATTTTGCATTATCTGAGGAATTCAATTAGGTTCTATTAGAGTGAAGATAATGCTGGTATTCACTGTCTCACTGGACAGAGGATCATACACAAGACAATAGGTCTAAACTCTAGGCTGAAGTACAGATATATCATGGTTACTTTAACGAGATAATTTCTCTGATCAGTAGTTGTAGCTCAAGATTTGGGTAAGACAAGTCTTATTGCGTTCAAAATAATTACACCATATTTGCAAAGATCAAAAGTGGGCTGTATTCAACGTTATATCTCTCACATAGTTGAAACAAAGTCTAGAGCATCAATGATTTAGTGTTGATAGAACACGTTCATCAGCATAAAAAAATATTTGCCTTAGTAATGCCTATACCGCTGCCAGCTCTACTGTCAAGATAGATAGCATTAAGAAATATAAAGATGAATTTCTCACTTACCATTTCTCTCGTATTTCTCACTTATTCTTCACTTATCCTCTCACATTCTTAATGTTTTTTTTTTAATTTCTCACTTACCATTTCTCTCGTATCCCTTCTCATTCGTACCCTATATAATTGTTTGTAATTGTTTGTGAGCCTTCATGTGATGCTGATATGAATAGATTGTTTGGCTGTGGTAAGTGCCCCGACATCACTTGGAAATGAGGCCTCTGCTTATATGTTATACTTAGTCTCTCCTGTAACTTGCTCAGGATTACCGTTGATAATATGATACTGTTATCACTATAAGGGACAGGAAAAATGTTTTTCGTTATGCTTTAGTTCCTGTTATCTAGAAATATCTGAGAAGACGTGTCTACACTTCCGTCATAACAAGGAGCCTTGGAGCTCTCTCTCTCTCTCTACTAAAGCTACGAACGTTAAGCCCGACGCTCTAAGAACTGCCACAAAACAGAATTGGCGTGTTTGTTGACCAGACCACACACTAGAAAGTGAAGGGACGACAACGTTTCGGTCCGTCCTGGACCATTCTCAAATCGATTCACAATCGACTTGAGAATGGTCCACGACGGACCGAAATATCGTCGCCCCTTCACCTTCTAGTGTGTGGTCTGGTCAACATACTTCAGCCACGTTATTGTGACTCATTGGCGTGTTTGCACCGTGAGCTACTAACTTCATGAGCATCTGGTACCATAATCTACTGCTCCATTTACATTTAGATGCCATCACTTGTTTCATAGCCTGCCAAGCAAAAATGTTTGTTTACAGTGGAATCTCTTCACTCGCTACTCTCTACACACTAGAAATACTTCTCTCTCTCTACAAAACATTGATTGTAACCATGATATATCTCACACCTACACCTCCTCTCTATGCTCCACACAGCCTACAGTTTAGACTTATTGCCTTGTGTATGACCCTCTGTACTGTGTGACAGTGAATACCAGCATTATCCTCACTTTAATAAGACAATTGAAATCCTCATATTAGGCAAAATTGTACTTAATTTTGTCAATAAAAATGTTAATAAAAATCTACGTCGTTTCACCCAATGGTAGCTCTCTCGGTCTGGGCAGCTCAAGTTACGTCGACGGAAGGTTACTGTATTAAATTATGAATAATTGTATATACCCTCACCCCACCCCCGACAAAATTTGTTTAAAAGGAGCAAGAGGAAGTGGAAACAATGTATCGTCAAGATGCACCACAGCGTTGGTCCTCAAGATCACACTACCTGGTCAGCGGAGGTTAAATCCCTGTAGATCACGCCTATCTGGCTGCTCGATGACCTTCAGGCCAAGCACCAACACCCTGGTGATAACTGGAACCAAGCGAATATAAAGAGTGAGAGAAATCATTACTCTAGAGTCCGGGAAGCGAATATACCCGAGTACTGGACTCAATACTTAGAACAACTGGGGGATTTATCATCCTTAATTGGGTGCTGAGATTGATCATCTTTTACGAGCATCTTAAACCGCCTTTCACATAAAAGAGGCTGATATTACTTACCATTAGGGAGAAATTTTTGACTATAAGCATAGTTTTCGGAGTGGTCCCCGAGTAAATCTCATCATTTGAATTCTGAAACTAAGCTGTCACAAAGTTTTATCCACTTGAGGGCTATAGGAAATGGAAATTGGATTATGTTTTTTGGTTTTATAAGGTAGCCAACTCCATCAAAATGTTAAATATGTGCCTGACCCAATTAATCTTCAGTCAGCCAATCAATCCACAGGAGAACTTGGACAGGTTAATAGATTTCGTAAGTGCAAATAAGACAGATAATGTACACACTACGTTATTTAAACCATTAACAATGAAAAGCATCAGAGCGTGTTCTCAGGTTAACGACGTGTATCAGTGCTACACTGACGGTCCTAGAAGCAGATAAAAGATGAATTAGTTACCCATCCAATATACGTAACCGCAAAAGAAAATAGATTTGAGATTAAATTCCTATGGATGTCATCATATATTTGTATATCAAAGCATAATCCCGTTGACCTGCTTGCAAGGACAACCTGAAGAAGACCAGTAATAGAAATTAACATAAGGGTTTCCTTAGCAGTGTTAGTTTAGTTAATTTATTATGCACCCAATACCCGTCCTGTGGTCGGTAGACAGGGGTTACAGAGGCACATAATGGGCTCAGGGACTGAATCCCACAACTCATTTAGCTAAGCAAGCTACAGTCTTGATGAACTAGTTACAAAATTCAATCCACATCTTCAGTGACAGAGAGAATACTGAATGGAATCTCCGGTGAAAATTTAATAGACCTAACACATTCACGAAGACCTCTAGAATGCCGTAGCATTATACATTGTGATAAATACTGTGAGGAGACGTTGGTATATGGAATTAATAAAGCAAGAACTCGGTAATGTCATGTTTTAGCTGCCAAGCAACGTCTGGGGCACAGATGGGTCTGGTGGCTTGCCCAAAACTCGTGTCGAATTCACCGTGAGTCAGGTTTGTGAACATTATAATGTTCCTGAACAAATCCACAAGGGCCGTGACGAGGATTCGAACCTGCGTCCGGGAGCATCCCAAACACTGCCTTAATCGACTGAGCTACGACAGGGTTAAAGGGGTTGAAACCATTGGGGAGAAATAATGTTCCTATAATGAATGAAATATAATGTTCCTTGTGAACATTATAATGCTCCTTGTGAACATTATAATGTTCCTTGTGAACAATGTGAACATTCCTTTGAACATTATATTGAAGAATGTCCCATACTGACTGACCTCAGATCCAACGTGTTGAGATATTCTAAATTCTATAAACATTATGAATACTGGAACACATAATGATACACGGGATATGTGCCCAATATTTACTATGTAATGCAACAATTATGTAATAGATGATGTAATTATATCCTCAGTTTTTAAAAGCACTTTAATTACCATTTTTAATTTAATTCATTGTGTCGGGGGACAGGTTATCTTGAGATGATTTCGGGGCTTAGCGTCCCCGCGGCCCGGTCCTCGACCAGGCCTCCGTTTTGTTACACAACTCCCAGGAGGCAGCCCGTAGTAGCTGTCTAGCTCGCAGGTATCTATTTACTGCTAGATAACAGGGGCATCAGGGTGAAAGAAACATTTGTCCCATTTGTCTCTGCCTCTACTCTCTCCAACTAATCATTTACAATCCAGAATATATATTATTATAGTTACCCATAACGTATTGTGCGTTTTCTTAAAAGGATAGCGTTATGAGAGCGTTATAGAAAACGAATTAGTGATAAACTATAAAATACCATATACATTAATTTATAAATATTTACAATATTATGTTACACATTCAATTTAAAGAATACATAGTTCTTCTCGTTACAAATACAAAAGTCCAGCACATGCTCAGTCAACCATATCAGAGAAAGTATAACACTCTCCCAGGTGAAGCTGAAGAATGTCCTTATAACCCCTAAGTAACATGATTTTTTTCTGTTTGTAATAAATAAATAAATAAATGTTTATTTAGGTAAGGTACATACATAAAGAGATTTTACAAAGTTTGTTGGATTAATAGATAGAGCTAGTACATACAATGCCTAAAGCCACTATTACGCAAAGCGTTTCGGGCAGGTTTCGTTTCATTTTAATAATAAATCCAGTCGTAGGATATAGTAATATGGGGCACTGCAGTGTTTAGATACAAGAATATTGGAATCTGGAATATTTGAATACTTTAATTTACCTTACACTGGGGGCCACCATTCCTTGTGGCCTCGATGGGGACAAGAAGCCAGTTATTTATGGAAGTTCTCGAGGAATTTGCCCACACTATTGACTTGAGAATGGTCCAGGACAGACCGAAACGTCGTCGTCTCTTCACTTTCTAGTGTGTGGTTTGGTCAGCATATTTCAGCCACGTTATTGTGACTCCTCGTCTGCCAATTTGCCCAGTTGTGTGTTGTGAACTGAAGTGCTGTCATGGCATTTACAGCTTCAGTGGCCAGGAGATTCCATGGGTTTGTTTACCTATGGACCAAAATATATCTGTTCTCTCCTACCTCGTGGCTTGTTGAGTTTGAAGTTGTTGCCCATTGTGAGAGTTACCTTGGACCTTTTAAGGAATGTTGTCTGAATCAATTGCTTCCAATTTGTTTATAATTGTAAAGATGTCGGTTAGATCAGCCTTGTCGTATCTGGTGTGCAGGTGTTGTTAGCTCTGAGGCGATCAGTCTTCCCTATTATGAGAGTTTACTCTGTTCTGGGACGGTTTGAGTTGCTCTGCATTAAGCCTTTTACAAATTTTTGTATTATATATTTTTATATATTTAAAAGAAGGCACAATGGATTGTGAGAGAACATATTTCTGTGATTAAAGTACGTTCTTGCAAAACCACTAAGGTCCATACCATAATGGCCAAGTCTCGTCTCAGTTGAGTTCAATTATTATGCACCTCATACCCAGCTTGTAGGCGGTAGTGGAAAGGGTTACAGAGGCACATAATGGGCTCAGGGACTGAACCCCACAATTCAATTGGCTAAGTAAGTTATAGTCTTGATGAACTAGCTACAAAATTCAATAGACATCGTCACATCATCATTGGGGTCGAGATCGATCACAAGTACAATTTCTAAATTAAGCAACTGTGAAATGGTCAATGATTTCCTCCTATTTAATTCTCTCCATAATTTTGCATATGGATTGGCTGATCACTCAGTAACTTTCAGATGCACAACTTTTGTTTTTCTAAAAGATACCTTTAGAATTTTCAAATGTTCAATCTTGGGGTATTTTTTCTTGATTTAGGTATTTGGTGAATAGGAGTATTAGCAGTAAACATTTCATTAGTCATATTTTTACTATTCTGAATTGATGATCCTCAGATTAGGCAAAATGGAATTTATTTTGTCAATAAAGATGTTAATAATAATAAAAAAAGACTTCCATCCATAGCTTAAGATTATATTTATTTAATTTGTTGCTGCTCTTCTCGATTACCTAAAAAATGGGGATATCACCCATTTACCGCATGAAAAGGGGATACCCGCTAACTCAATCTCTTCCCCTGCTTCAAACATCTGTTTGAGGTGTTGGTATACTCTCTAAGATTTCTAGTGTGAACACTGATGTATTCATTACTCCATATAATGTTTCAAGTGACCTTATCTGAAATTTAATTTGATAATTTGGGTGTTTTCTTTCATTGTTTTTTTAAGCAGTCATTGGGGGGTCATTTACCTCAATGACTTAATAACCTCGTTAAATCAAAAACATCCCCCCTACCCCACCCCAACCCCATAATATACTACCGTTGTTGTTACTTAGTATTCATGAGCTAGGCAAGAGCACGCTTTTCTTATCATTATATTATCATTATATTATATATTACTTTTTGTTTCACAGCAGATATCTGTGATGTATGATTTATGATGAATATGTTACAGTTTAATACTAAATTAATAAATAAAAACAAAATTATTAAATTAAATCACACCTGTTGAATACTAAAATTCCTTCATTTATGATCACAATGACTCAATGTGAACCCTCAAATTAAAATTTGGAAGCTTTATTCACCATTATAATATTTAAATTAAAAATGTAAGTGTTCTCTCTGTGCATAGACTTTGTGTATTTTCATACGTGATTTGTGTTTTTATTTTTCAAATTTTAAACTTCATGAGAGTTTTATAGATAAATGGGATCATTTTTACAAGTGTTCAAATTGCCATAATATATACGAAATGTTTTCAAAGTAATTTTTCCCAAAAAAACAAAATTCAGGAAACAGATGGCGATGGCTGGGAGCATCCCATCACCAGTGGTGGGTGGAGGCACCCCATCACCAGTGGTGGTTGGAGGCACCCCATCACCAGTGGTGGGTGGAGGCACCCCCATCACCAGTGGTGGGTGGAGGCACCCCCATCACCAGTGGTGGGTGGAGGCACTCCCATCACCAGTGGTGGGTGGAGGCACCCCCATCACCAGTGGTGGGTGGAGGCACCCCCATCACCAGTGGTGGCTGGAGACACCCCATCACCAGTGGTGGCTGAAGGCACCACCCCATCACCAGTGGTGGCTGGAGGCACCCCATCACCAGTGGTGGCTGGAGGCACCCCATCACCAGTGGTGGCTGGAGGCACCTCATCACCAGTGGTGGGTGGAGGCACCCCCATCACCAGTGGTGGGTGGAGGCACCTCATCACCAGTGGTGGGTGGAGGCACCCCCATCACCAGTGGTGGGTGGAGGCACCCCCATCACCAGTGGTGGGTGGAGGCACCCCATCACCAGTGGTGGCTGAAGGCACCACCCCATCACCAGTGGTGGGTGGAGGCACCCCATCACCAGTGGTGGCTGAAGGCACCACCCCATCACCAGTGGTGGCTGAAGGCACCCCATCACCAGTGGTGGGTGGAGGCACCCCATCACCAGTGGTGGCTGGAGACACCCCATCACCAGTGGTGGCTGAAGGCACCACCCCATCACCAGTGGTGGCTGGAGGCACCCCATCACCAGTGGTGGCTGGAGGCACCCCATCACCAGTGGTGGCTGGAGGCACCTCATCACCAGTGGTGGGTGGAGGCACCCCCCATCACCAGTGGTGGGTGGAGGCACCCCCATCACCAGTGGTGGGTGGAGGCACCCCCATCACCAGTGGTGGGTGGAGGCACCCCCATCACCAGTGGTGGGTGGAGGCACCCCCATCACCAGTGGTGGGTGGAGGCACCCCCATCACCAGTGGTGGGTGGAGGCACCCCCATCACCAGTGGTGGGTGGAGGCACCCCCATCACCAGTGGTGGCTGGAGGCACCTCATCACCAGTGGTGGCTGAAGGCACCACCCCATCACCAGTGGTGGCTGGAGGCACCCCATCACCAGTGGTGGGTGGAGGCACCCCATCACCAGTGGTGGGTGGAGACACCCCATCACCAGTGGTGGGTGGAGGTACCCCATCACCAGTGGTGGGTGGAGGTACCCCATCACCAGTGGTCCCCAGGAAGGCCCAGTCAACTCCCACCTCTCCCATACGAAATCGATTAAGGTCATCTAGACAGAGTCGAGGCGAAGTGACACTCCCACGTTCACCCCCTCCCACTGTGGTCTGATGTAGAGGAGAACCCCCTCCCACGGTGGTGTGATGTAGAGGAGAACCCCCTCCCACGGTGGTGTGATGTAGATGAGAACCCCCTCCCACGGTGGTGTGATGTAGAGAAGAACCCCCTCCCACGGTGTGATAAACTCAACCCAGCCCAACCCAATCCAGCCCAACAAGCCCAATCTACTGTAATTTAGCCTAGCAAAATAAATTATATTTATAAATTAAAATATCCAAAGCAGGAGGGCAGATGTCTGGGGCTAGTCTCACACAACTTTTCAACATGAAATCCTGGAATGGGTACCCGGCAGTGCCCGGGGTACGGTCTGTCTCTCCCCCCCCCCACGTCACCCCTTCCATTTCCACCCCTCCTCTCTACCCTCCTCCTCACATCCCTCCTCCTATCCTACCTCCTTCCGACCCGGATCCTGCTTGGCCTCTATTCCCTCCCATCTCCCTCACACTTCTATCTCCTTCCGTCCTCGGACAGACAACCAATCATTCTCTTTTATATATATGTCTTATAGATATACTTGGAAGGGGGGAAGGGGAGGGGATAGCTGACTATTCCCAGATCTCTCCCTCCCCCCTTCCCTTTCCTCCCTTTCCTTCTATCCCAGTCTTTCCCTCTCTTATCTCTCTTTCTTTATCCCCCCCTCGCTTTCCCTCTCCCTCATCTCTTTCACTCTAGCCTTCCCTCTCTTCAAACAGGACGAAAGGGACGTTCTCTCTCTCTCTCTCTCTCTCTCTCTCTCTCTCTCTCTCTCTCTCTCTCTCTCTCTCTCTCTCTCCCACAATATCGCCAATAACACTTTAAGATCACTCGCAAATAGTTGGTCAGAAGGGCGCTTACGTCGCATTAGGGTTGGACACCTGTCTCCATGGAAAATGGAAACAAAAAATCAGTTCATTTTCATTTTAAGATTCACAAAACGTAAGACACTTTCCGGTTTAATTTTCTGGCACAGTAGTACAGAGGAAAATATATTATTTTCTAAAGTTATCTTAAAACCAAGAGGTCTCACCTGTATGATAGCGCGCGAGATAGTGGCTGTCAGTAGCAATGGGTGTTGCTGGTACCGTAGTCCCCTTCCTTCCTCCCCTCGCTTCCACGACCCACTTCCGTCTGAGGGGAAAGCAGGTACACAACTGTCAGCTGATTTGTTATCGTAACTACCGCTTCCGTCCTGACACATATCGACACAGGCAGCCAATCATTGAACGTGTATTATCCTTGGCTACACCTCCCTCATAACATAATGCAAAGCTCTCCCCTCACGCTGACGGAACTCTCTCCAGGCGGCCAATCGGCGCTCGGCTTCTCGCATTGGAGAAGTCAGTCACAGGTCAGCTATTGGTAGAAAAGCTGACCCCTATGTCTGAGATATAGCTGAACGTACAGCCCTTCCCTGCTCACCCTTGAGCCAGATAACATGAAAGCTGTGTTCACTGCACACAGCTTTCCTCGCTGGGTTTAAAACATTGAGTCCTAGACTAATTTCCATTATCAATTTGCTTCAGAAGATAAGCACAGCCAGGTATTGTTCACTATCCCACACATTTACAAGGAGGAATATTAAACTAAGTCTTGTAAAATGAGTGTAGAACTGAATGTAAAAGTTTTCTCCAAAAAACTAAGTTTTACAAGATAATGGAGGTTTAAGTATACGTAACAGGTGAACATTCAAAATAAAGATAAAGTCAGATAGATAAAGACAGAAAGATAACGTGTTAGATAAAGCACGGACTTTATCCCATGAACTGTAGCCACAGGAGGTGTGTGGTGGGGTATCATCTACCCTACACACTCCTCGTATACAACAGATGGGTGAGGAAGGACTGTGACAAACAGTAATAGTCAAACTGGAGGGGATGGGGCTGTGTGGCCCCAACCGAACAACTGGATTACTTTCTAGAAGATAAAACACCCTTTGTCTTTCATCCTTTGACCAGAAGAATTAATGGCTCTCAGTCGTGGCGGTCCAAGTGGGTAGCTGTGAGAGAGATGATAGCTCTCACACCCAAATACTTGACTTTCTGTGTCTTTAATAAATATATGAGATGGTTTACCGTTTAAACCCTCTCATTAGAGAGTCTTCGTTCTCCATCCTCTCTCTCACAATCACTCTCGCGTCTAATTACCTCCTCGGTAATTCCTATATTCTGTGTCTCCAGTTGTCTCGCGCCATTAGTCTCACTAATTGTTCTCGACACGTTCTCTGCTCTGTTATGTTTCTTCCTTAATCAGTCTCTGTTTTTAGTCCCCCTTAATTTATCACTCTGCTCCTGCCATCTCCTCCTTAAGTTCAACTCGCCATAGTCTTGAATTCTCTTATTCTTAGCTTGATGCAACCTCCATTATCGCATAAAACTTGTTGCTTCACATAACTCACATGTATCTCCTCCCTCATACTTGCTGTTCTACATAACTCACACATATCTAGTCTATCATACTTGCTGTTCTGCGTAACTCACACATATCTAGTCTATCATACTTGCTGTTCTGCGTAACTCACACATATCTAGTCTATCATACTTGCTGTTCTGCGTAACTCACACATATCTAGTCTATCATACTTGCTGCTTTACATAACTCACACGAATCTCTTCTCTCATACTTGTTGCTCTATATAGCTCTCAAACGCTTAACTTTACTTTCAGTACAATATCAAAAGTTTACAATGTTAAGTCACATTAAAAAAATTAAAGAAACTACAAAGAATTAACAAAAAACTACAACGAGAGATTTATTGAGTTTATGAATGAGGAAGAAAGACGATAATTGTCATGAACATGCATAAGGGTGAGCAACCACTTGCATAGTTATCTTGAGGTTATCTTGAGGTTATCTTGAGGCTATCATGAGGTTATCTTGAGGTTATCTTGAGGTTATCTTGAGGTTATCTTGAGGTTATCTTGAGATGATTTCGGGCTTTTAGTGTCCCCGTGGCCCGGTCCTCGACCAGGCCTCCACCCCCAGGAAGCAGCCCGTGACAGCTGACTAACACCCAGGTACCTATTTTACTGCTAGGTAACAGGGGCATAGGGTGAAAGAAACTCTGCCCATTGTTTCTCGCCGGCGCCTGGGATCAAACCCAGGACCACAGGATCACAAGTCCAGCGTGCTGTCCGCTCAGCCGACCGGCTCTCTAGTTGCTGAGTGATCCTGAACAATTTTTTTATTGACAGGTGGAGAGACGACTTGGGACTCCTGTTAGCAGGCTTAGAGCTTTCCCCTTCCCATAGCTCATTGTAAGCCTTACCCTGCTAGTTTTCCTTGGCCCAAAAATCGGTTTGCAAACTGATCCCAAAATTGTGGCTGGGAAAACAGGGGTGAATAGTTTAGAATTAGCGCCCAGTTAGTTCTCTCTGGCTAGGACGCGAACCCACAAGAAATAACTGGCTAGATGCGAGGAGAGTGTATTACCACTATGCAACTGGAAACTTTCCAACGGAAGCTCTCGTATAAATTACAGCAAGATGACATGCACATAACACTGACATGAACCCCCCCCCCCTAGGGGGGTCTGGTAGCAGTACTCGTAATCCTGTGGCCCGGGTTCAATTCCCGGACCAGGCAGAAACAAATGGGCAAAGTTTCTTTCACACTGATGCTCCTGTTACCTAGCAGTAAATAGGTACCTGGGAGTTAGACAGCTGTTACGGAGCTGCTTCCTGGTGTGTGTGTGTGTGAGTGTGTGTGTGTGTGGGGGGGGGGGAAATAGATAGTAGTTAGTAACAGTTGATTGACAGTTAAGAGGCGGGCCGAAAGAACAGAGCTCAACCCCCGCAAGCACAACTAGGTGAACACACACACACACACACACACACACACACACACACACACACACACACACACACACACACACACACACACACACACAATAACAGGGAAGTGTGTATGTACAAATGAATATTATAAACGAGAGATTGCAGGAAGTATTTGTGTGTGAGAGCCCAGCATCCGAGCAGAAGGAAACGGAGGTGAAGGCAGAAGAGGTGAGGAGACAAGTGGAGGCGCTGGTAAGGACGAAGCTTCCGACGGACCAGACAGAATCTCATCACGTGTACTGAAAGTAAGAACTAGGGGTCCTAAGCCTAGTTTTAGGGGTCCAAAGCCTAATTATTAAGGAGTCCTTAGTAATTTTTCTTCGACCCATCGCTACTAACGAATGATCTGCTAAAGGTCAGAAAGCTAGAAGGTAAGATAGAGAGAGGTAAGATAGATAAGAAAGAAAGATAGGTAAGATAGAGAGAGAAGCCACGGTTCTATTTCAATGTCAACAACATGAGAGAGGGAAATTGAAGTTTCTATATCCTTGGTTGCGGATGATACAAAATGAACTAGGAGATGACAGCAGGAGACTACAGGGGCTGTAGTCGCTATGTAGACTATGACTACATACACTACAGGGACGCCTTGATGTGCTCCAGCGGTGGTAGGACAGATGGCTGCTATCCTGTAACCGTGACAAATGCAAGCGAGGACAGATGCGGGGAGGGAGAGGAAGGGGGAGAACATCCCAGAGACAGTTTGGGCTGACAGGAAGGCAGTTGCCAGGAACGGTGACAGAGAAGACTGTGGGGATGTAACACAAAACCTGTCGACCAAGGAACACATTAACAAATATAAGTATGCAGCATTCTTCAAACTGGCAAGTATCTGGATAGCGTTTATTAGCATGAGATAAAAGAGACATTGAGAATGATTATCTTGCGATACATCTTACGGGCGACCAGTTCTCGTACATACAACACCATCATGGAGGACACACCTACAAAAGCATAAAATTAAATAGTGCAAAGATACGCGACTAGACTCGTCCCAGAGCCTAGGGAGCTCACCTGCAGTAAGGCGCTCAACGAGCTCAAACTCACCATACTGAAAGAAAGTTGAATAAGACGACTCACAAAATATTTAGATGAATCGAGAGGATGGACAAAGAGGCAATACTAACCATAAGGAACGGTAGAGGGCACAGATGGAGGGAGGGAATTATCAAGCACCAAGGTATTACGACACTATAGCACTTGGAAGGGGTCAGGGTAAGGATTTGGGATAGGACAGGGAGGAAGGAAGGAATGGTGCCCAACCACTTGGACGGCCAGGGATTGAACTCCGACCTGCATGAAGCCAGACCGTCGCTCTACCGCGCAACCCAAATGGTTGGGCCGGGCGCAGGTGGAGCTGGAGACCCTGATCGCCAGGGGAAACTCTCCTTCGTAAGTGCTGCGAGGAAGCGGCTCAGGGCGGCGTCGCTGCAGGTCGTCGAGGTGCGGTCAATAACCAGCTTCAGCAGTTAATACGACGAGAAACAAAAGGGTCTAAAAGCTCTTGCATTAAACGACCGAGAGATGGAGAGGCGGAGCTAAGGAGCTATTGCACAACTCTTGTGAACACATTAGGTGAGTACAACTACGTGACTACATACACACATACACACTCGTGCTTACACGTCCTACACAATTAGCACTGAAACCGCCAAGCTCCTCCTGTATTTACCAATGAAGACTAATGCATTTCCAGCTTCCCTTATTCCATTCATTTCCCTCCCCCCCCACCCCTTCCCCCCCTCCTCCCACACACACTCCTCCTAATGCAAAATTCTACAATATGAAAATTCTACTAATTCATCGACGGCTGCAAAATCTCACGGCAGCCGTTTCCGATCTCAATACTCCATAATTGGCATGCGAATCAATGTGTGTATCTCTCAGATTCGTTATGTTAATCACTTAAACACAAACAGACTCCTGTAACTGAATTAGGACATCCGGACACTGCAACTGTGGGCGGGGTCAACTCCATTTTCTATTAAACTTTATATGTGGGCGGAGTCTCTTGCCATATCCGTGCGGCGGTTGGCTGGTCGAAACGATGACGTCATAAAGAAGGTGGAGCTCCGATGCGAGAAGCCGAGCGCCGATTGGCCGCCTGGAGAGAGTTCCGTCAGCGTGAGGGGAGAGCTTTGCATTATGTTATGAGGGAGGTGTAGCCAAGGATAATACACGTTCAATGATTGGCTGCCTGTGTCGATATGTGTCAGGACGGAAGCGGTAGTTACGATAACAAATCAGCTGACAGTTGTGCACCTGCTTTCCCCTCAGACGGAAGTGGGTCGTGGAAGCGAGGGGAGGAAGGAAGGGGACTACGGTACCAGCAACACCCATTGCTACTGACAGCCACTATCTCGCGCGCTATCATACAGGTGAGACCTCTTGGTTTTAAGATAACTTTAGAAAATAATATATTTTCCTCTGTACTACTGTGCCAGAAAATTAAACCCGAAAGTGTCTTACGTTTTGTGAATCTTAAAATGAAAATGAACCGATAAAAATGATACCAAAGAAGATGTTACTGAAAATGTTAAATAATATTTCCTCCCCTATTGTGATACGTGAAAGGGAAATCATCCAGGAATCGAAGTGTTTTTTTTTTCTTCAATGTCTTAATTAAATTACTTGTGATGGACATCTGTATCGAGCAACTTTAATTACAGTGAACTACGATCAATGTATTTATACAGCGAGTGAGCGACGTACTGCATCTTACGATGTTTTTCTAAAATTGTCTGTTTTGTAAAATGACATCACACTGAGCACCTGTATTTACAAGACAACTACTACACCTCATATCACACACCTGCCAAAACTCTTACTATAACAACCAAACACACACACACACACACACACACACACACACACACACACACACACACACACACACACACACACACACACACACACACACACACACACACACACACACACACACACACACACACACACACACACATACACACACACACACACACACCTGCAAAGACTCTTACTATAACAACCAAACACACACACACACACACACACACACACACACACACACACACACACACACACACACACACACACACACACACACACCTGCAAAGACTCTTCTTACATAAACACCATTAACAACATTACCAGCACACATCTGACACACTGTACAGCGCAAAATACACATGTTATGTCAAACAACAACACAGAAAAAAACAGGTCAACAAACAACCCGTACTCAACAGGAGTAGCCTGTTGCCACTATTGAAGAACTGCATGACAAAATGCAGTACTGTTGCAACCCCCTCCCACCCCTCCTACCCGTTTCCTTTCCCCCCAAAAGAGTCGATGTTTCCCGTCATTTATTTTGTAGAGAAAAAGTAACCATATCAAACACACCAAATTTATACCTTAATTTAGGCCGAAAATTGCGTATGTTAGGACTAAAAATATTTTTGTAGGGCAACAGCCTTAATTTTTAGTTAGTCTGCTTTTGTTTTTTTAAGTCTTATGGCAACCAATAGTATATTTAAAAAGTACAAAATGGAGGACTTTTTTGGAGGGTATAACTTCAAATTGTGAACTTTTTGGGAGGGTGTAACTTCAAATTGTGAACTTTTTGGGAGGGTATAACTTCAAATTGTGAACTTTTTTGGGAGGGTGTAACTTCAAATTGTGAACTTTTTTGGGAGGGTGTAACTTCAAATTGTGAACTTTTTACGGGGTATAACTACTCATAGTCACATTTTACTGGGGGTGTAAAACTGTATATATTCTGTTCATTTCATTATAGCTAAGGTAATGTAATTTTTGCATGATGGATTGTCACACTATTCAACCAGAATTGTGAATTAAATTGACTCATTACGGCACTCAGCGACTCATTACGGCACTCAACGACTCATTACGGCACTCAGCGACTCATTACAGACCTCAGCGACTCATTACGGCACTCAGCGACTCATTACGGCCCTCAGTGACTCATTACGGCACTCAGTGACTCATTACGGCACTCAGCGACTCATTCCGGCCCTCAGTGACTCATTAGAGCACTCAGCGACTTATTACGGCACTCAGCGACTCATTACGGCACTCAGTGACTCATTACGGCACTCAGCGACTCATTACGGCACTCAGCGACTCATTCCTACCTTTAACGACTCATTTCGGCCCTCATAAATACATATCGGCCCCTCACCGACTCATGCCGACAATCACCGACCCTCACTGACTCATATTATTCATGGTGACCCTCATACGGACCCACACCCGACTCATACCCCCTCCTCACTTACTCACTCCTCATACCACCACATTCGGATTAATTCACGTCAATTAATACCATCAAAGCTCATATCGTGTTGTTGTATTCTCTCTGGCATAGGGTCCAGTGTTGACGGATATGATCTGTTTATCCATCTGTCTATCTGTCAATGCATCAGTCCGTCAACCCATCTGTCAAGTTAGATTGACGGATTTTTGGTACTAGGGATCAGATCTTTCCGCCAAAATTTGTTAATTTGATAATATCGTCAATCTATCTATGGTTAGGTCCCCCCCTATTCACCAGTCAGGTCTACCTATCCATCGGCCCTCTTGGTTCGACATCCATCTCTGCTCAGGTCAACCCATCCCTCAAAAATTATGGAACTTATATTAAACGACCCCAAAAAATTCACTTTTTACACAATGAACTTCGTATAGCACTAAATAATGAAAGATAACAGCCAAACCACTAAATTAGAGTTAAAATTACGAATGCTATTAGCCTAGGAATGATTATTTAGGCCTTGGATAGGCTAAACTAACCTCTGGCGGCTTAATTCAGTTTGGCCTACGGAATTTTCAGTGGAATTGAAAATTTCCATTGAACTACGGTTAATATATTTTACTTCAACCCACCGGCCGTGGCCGCTGGCGAACCAGGGCGGTCACCCTTTCGTAATGCGAGATGGGAGAGGAGGAAAGGAGGGAGCTAAGTTGTAATGCATGAGTATGGTGCTAAGTTGCAATGCATCAGTATGGTGTTAAGTTGCAACGTGGTGCTATGTTACAGTACAGTTGTGTATTCTAGTGTGCTAGTGTGATAATTGCAACAGCAGTGTGTCACTGGAGTGAGTTGATTATTTGTAGTTCTGTGTGATAAACATTGGTGAAGTGTGGTAGTGTGCATGTTAGCAGTGAAGTGTTTTAGTGGGCAAGTTAGCAGTGAAGTGTTTTAGTGTTCATGTTAGCAGTGAACAGTGGTAATGTGCTAAGATATATATCAAGAACAAAATATATAAAAATCTGTCCTTACTGACATCTCAAGTCTTTCTTCACCTCCCGTTATTACCATTTGTTCCTTCAGCGGCACCGGCCACGACACAAACCAACAACAGCCTGGCTGATCAGCGGTACTGGGAGTTCATCTCTCTGAGGGAGGTTGATCTATGGGGAAAAAAATGGCCTGGTAACGTAATGTGTGGTCACTCGATTGTTTAAACGTAAATTAGACGTACATGTGAATGAGTTTGGGTGGATGTAAATAGTTAGTCGATCATATGAATGAGTTTGGGTTGATGTAAATAGTTAGTCGAACATATGAATGAGTTTGGGTTGATGTAAATAGTTAGTCGATCATATAAATGAGTTTGGGTTGATGTAAATAGTTAGTCGAACATATAAATGAGTTTGGGTTGATGTAAATAGTTAGTCGAACATATGAATGAGTCTGGGTGGATGTAAATAGAAGGTACGTCGTAAAGGCCAACAGCCCTTCTGCAGTTTCCTTAATTCTAACAACCAGAGGGTCCTTGAGATTAAAGATTAATAACTTCGGGGATTTCAACTATCCCCCCTCCAAAAAAAAAAAAACAGCCGAACGCAAAGTTTTGTATATAACTATCACCTATTATTTATACTGTGATTAAACTAAATTTATTTAGTTTAAGATATGCTTAAAAATATCGTTCGTACCCCGATCTTGTATATATATATATATACATATATACACATATATATATATATATATATATATATATATATATATATATATATATATATATATATATATATATATATATATATAATAGTAATGAGTATATTTTACTTGCATAACAAATTATGTACTAGATTTGTTTAATTATCATCAACAGGATTTGGATTTAGTGTAATAATTTACTGTCAAACTGTTTTATAATGATGGTTTTTGGTATGAATTTTGGATTAAAAAAAAAAGTGTTTTATACATGGAGTTGTGTGAGTAATCTCATGCACTTTGGTGAGGATAAAGTCAAACACCGCTACACAGCGGCGCTGACCACGGCTCTATACATCAGATGTGTGTTATGTATTGTTGTATGGGATTAACAACGGAAGTAACGGTATTGCTGTATGGGAATAACAACGGTAGCTGTATGGAAGTAACAATACATTTTGTAGATACTTCTGGTTTATAGTTTCGGGCACATAGGCGCCCACACACACACACACACACACACACACACACACACGCACGCACACACACACACACACACACACACACACACACACACGCACGCACACACACACACACACACACACACACACACACACACACACACACACACACACGCACGCACACACACACACACACACACACACACACACACACACCAGTATTGACACTGAATGCTGCCATACTGGCCCCTCCACCATATTTCTCAACCTCTCTCCTATTCCTCTCTCCCAATTCCTCTCTGCCTCCCTCTCATTCCTCTCTGCCCTCCAAGACTCCGCTGCTCTCCTGGAGGGTCACAGTCACTCCACCTCGTCCTCAAGCTCCTCTCTACAACTTAATGAATGCTTCAAGAAACATAAGGCCATCCTCTGCGATGCATACGGCCGTCCAGCGTTGCTTACCGCCGTAACTTCCACCCTTACTGCAAGATCGATCCTAAATCCTTTTATTTCCACCAACCACCTTAAGACCGACCAGCTTTTAATATATAAAAAAATATGTAACACTAAAAATTCATATTTTATTTCCATTGTTGTTTTGAAATTAATATATATTTTTTAATTGTTAATTGCTTGAGGAAACGTAAATTTTGTGGGGTTTCCTTAATTTCGTGAAACACCGGAATTTTGACGAAGTGGTTGGTGGCGCTGTGGTCTGTGGCGCTGTGGTCGGTGGCGCTGTGGTTGGTGGCGCTGTGGTCTGTGGTGCTGTGGTTGGTGGCGCTGTGGTCTGTGGCGCTGTGGTCGGTGGCGCTGTGGTCTGTGGTGCTGTGGTTGGTGGCGCTGTGGTCTGTGGCGCTGTGGTCGGTGGCGCTGTGGTCTGTGGCGCTGTGGTCGGTGGCGCTGTGGTCGGTGGTGCTGTGGTCTGTGGTGCTGTGGTTGGTGGTGCTGTGGTCGGTGGTGCTGTGGTTGGTGGCGCTGTGGTTGGTGGTGCTGTGGTTGGTGGCGCTGTGGTTGGTGGCGCTGTGGTCTGTGGCGCTGTGGTCGGTGGCGCTGTGGTTGGTGGCGCTGTGGTCTGTGGTGCTGTGGTTGGTGGCGCTGTGGTCGGTGGCGCTGTGGTCGGTGGCGCTGTGGTTGGTGGTGCTGTGGTTGGTGGTGCTATGGTGTGTGGTATAAGTGTTTCTTTGATAGCTTATCGGTCCATAAGGACGTCCTAGAGTTACAGTGGCCGGGCGTTACAACGTCCTAGAGTTACAGTGTCCGGGCGTTACAACGTCCTAGAGTTACAGTGCCCGGGCGTTACAGGGTCCTAGAGTTACAGTGGCCGAGCGTTACAACGTCCTAGAGTTACAGTGGCCGGGCGTTACAACGTCCTAGAGTTACAGTGGCCGGGCGTTACAGGGTCCTAGAGTTACAGTGGCCGAGCGTTACAACGTCCTAGAGTTACAGTGGCCGAGCGTTACAACGTCCTAGAGTTACAGTGGCCGGGCGTTACAGCGTCCTAGAGTTACAGTGCCCGGGCGTTACAGTATTCGTGAGTTACACTATCCAGGCGTTACAGCTTATTAGTTACAATTTGTTTAATTTTCCTGCGCTCTATTACAGTGGGCAAACATGACCTATATATGACCCTTTACGGTTCTGTAATTATCCCTCCTTCAGCCGCTAGTACAATATATAATTATTGTTTATTTACATTTTCAATATGCCCCTCAAGATTTTAATCTGATTTCCATAAAATTATTTTTTTAATGGCGTTATGAAACCGAAAAACTTATTTCCAAAAGAAATTCGTGTGTTTCGTGCCAAGTTGTTTTGTAATGATTATATTTACTTGGTGCTTGGTGCCACAAGGTCTTTGGTGTTCAGTGCTGTAAGGTCTTTGGTGCTCGGTACCGGAAGGTCTTTGGTGCTCAGTGCTGTAAGGAAGGTCTTTAAGCCCTGTGATCTAATCAGTACTAATATACTATTTTAACAGTGAAACAAAATAATGTTCATTTTCATTCGTTTTCGTTCGGCAATGTTTGTCTTACGAGATGTAAAACAAAAAGAAAACTTGAGACCATCGTGAATTATCGTTGCGATAGACATTATAAAACGATAGACATTCAGGCGAATTAAGACGATTTTATCTAGCGGAAAGTTGGATTAAAATCTTCCTGTTGGGTGAAGTATGCTTGAAAACGGAAAAACTATACTGGGGGTTACCATCTTCCAAAACTGGTAGTTAATTACAGCATTAACCCGAGTTACAGTATATGAATTACATCATTCATCTACTTGAACTGGTTCAGCGACAGTCAAGCTTCATACAGGGGTAGAAGTTCGATCCCCCGATGATCAAGTGGTCTGGCATACGGCAAAAGCCTTCATTTAATAATATTTACTTACAAATCAAACTTTTATTAAGCTCAGCCTTAACAATGTGGTAGTATAAGTGCTGGCTGTTCTAAGTGTCCACTTTGATTGGCCACCACCACTAAGCTAGGCTGTTGTACTTGGGCTACAGAATGGATTGATTAACAAGCTGGTTAAGCCTCTTTCCAAACCTAATAGTTTACCAGTGTTACTTTAATCGTTCCGCCATTGTTCTCTCTCTCCTCCCTAGTCTTCGTCCTCTAGCCGCCGCCCCCTAGCCGCCGCCCTCTAGCCGCCGCCCCCTAGCCGCCGTCCTCTAGCCGCCGCCCCCTAGCCGCCGCCCCCTAGCCGCCGCCCTCTAGCCGCCGCCCTCTAGCCGCCGTCCTCTAGCCGCCGCCCTCTAGCCGCCGCCCCCTAGCCGCCGCCTCCAGTAATAACACTAATGTTTCCTTTATATGATACAAATACCTCCAGTGCTTCTGTTCTGAATTCAGATAAAGAGGAACTGATTGTTTTGTGCCGTGTGCGTGTGAGCTTTATGTGTGAGCTGCGTGAGTAAGCTCCGTGCAAAAGTGCGTGCGTGAACTGATTGTGTGTGTGTGTGTGTGTGTGTGTGTGTGTGTGTGTGTGTGTGTGTGTGTGTGTGTGTGTGTGTGTGTGTGTGTGTGTGTGTGTACTCACCTATTTGTGCTTGCGGGGGTTGAGCTTTGGCTCTTTGGTCCCGCCTCTCAACTGTCAATCAACTGGTGTACAGATTCCTGAGCCTACTGGGCTCCATCATATCTACATTTAAAACTGTGTATGGAGTCAGCCTCCACCACATCACTGCCTAATGCATTCCATCCGTTAACTACTCTGACACTGAAAAAGTTCCTTCTAACGTCTCTGTGGCTCATGTGAGTACTCAGTTTCCACCTGTGTCCCCTTGTTCGCGTCCCACCAGTGTTGAATAGTTTATCCTTGTTTACCCGGTCGATTCCCCTGAGGATTTTGTAGGTTGTGATCATGTCTCCCCTTACTCTTCTGTCTTCCAGTGTCGTAAGGTGCATTTCCCGCAGCCTTTCCTCGTAACTCATGCCTCTTAGTTCTGGGACTAGTCTAGTGGCGTACCTTTGGACTTTTTCCAGCTTCGTCTTGTGCTTGACAAGGTACGGGCTCCATGCTGGGGCCGCATACTCCAGGATTGGTCTTACATATGTGGTGTACAAGATTCTGAATGATTCCTTACACAGGTTCCTGAACGCTGTTCTGATGTTAGCCAGCCTCGCATATGCCGCAGACGTTATTCTTTTTATGTGGGCTTCAGGAGACAGGTTTGGTGTGATATCAACTCCTAGATCTTTCTCTCTGTTCGTTTCATTAAGTACTTCATCTCCTATTCTGTATCCTATGTTTGGCCTTCTATTTCCACCACCTAGTTTCATTACTTTGCATTTACTCGGGTTGAACTTCAACAGCCATTTGTTGGACCATTCACTCAGTCTGTCTAGGTCATCTTGTAGCCTCCTACTATCGTCCTCAGTTTCAATCCTCCTCATAATTTTTGCATCATCGGCAAACATTGAGAGAAACGATTCTATACCCTCTGGAAGATCATTTACATATATCAGAAACAGTATAGGTCCAAGGACTGACCCCTGCGGTACTCCACTCGTAACGTCTCGCCAATCTGAGACCTCACCCCTCACACTGACTCGTTGTCTCCTGTTACTTAGGTACTCCTGTATCCAACGGAGTACCTTCCCTTTCACTCCAGCCTGCATCTCCAGTTTTTTCACTAGCCTCTTGTGTGGCACTGTGTCAAAGGCTTTCTGACAATCCAAAAATATGCAGTCTGCCCACCCTTCTCTTTCTTGCCTTATTTTTGTTGCCTGGTCGTAGAATTCAAGTAACCCTGTGAGACAGGACCTGCCATCCCTGAATCCATGTTGATGCTGTGTTACAAAGTTCTTTCGCTCCAGATGTTCCACTAGCTTTCTTCGCACAATCTTCTCCATCAACTTGCATGGTATGCAGGTTAGGGACACTGGTCTGTAATTCAGTGCCTCCTGTCTATCCCCTTTCTTGTATATCGGGACTACGTTAGCTGCTTTCCAAATTTCTGGCAGTTCCCCTGTTGCCAGTGATTTGTTATACACCATGGAGAGCGGGAGGCACAGTTCTTCTGCTCCTTCCTTTAGTATCCAAGGGGAGATTCCATCTGGACCTATAGCCTTTGTCACATCCAATTCTAGTAAACACTTCCTTACTTCCCCGCTGGTAATCTCAAACTCTTCCAGTGGTTCCTGGTTAGCTATTCCCTCTCTTATCTCTGGGATTTCTCCTTGCTCTAAGGTGAAGACCTCCTGGAATTTCTTATTCAGTTCCTCACACACTTCCTTGTCGTTTGTTGTGAATCCTTCTGCCCCTAACCTTAATTTCATAACCTGTTCCTTTACTGTTGTTTTTCTCCTGATGTGGCTATGCAGCAATTTAGGCTGAGTCTTTGCCTTGCTTGCGATGTCATTTTCGTATTGTCTTTCTGCCTCTCTTCTCATCCTAACATATTCATTCCTGGCATTCTGGTATCTTTCTCTGCTCTCCAGTGTCCTGTTATTCCTATAGTTTCTCCATGCCCTTTTACTTTGCTGCTTAGCTAGCCTACATCTCTGATTAAACCATGGGTTTCTCATCTTCATTTCACTGTTTTCCTTTTGGACTGGGACAAACTTGTTTGCCGCATCCTTGCATTTTTGCGTGATGTATTCCATCATATCTTGGGCCGTCTTTTCCCTGAGCTCTGTTTCCCATGCTATATCTGCTAGGCATTTTCTTATCTCCTCATAGTTTCCCTTTCGGTATGCTAACCTTTTGGTTTCGGTATCCCTTCTCGAGTTCAATAACCCTTCTTCAATCAGGTACTCAAACACCAATACACTGTGGTCGCTCATTCCTACTGGGTCCTCAAAACTGATTTCTCTTATGTCAGAGTCGTTCAGGGTGAAAACCAGGTCGAGTCTCGCTGGTTCGTCATTTCCTCTCATCCTTGTGGGTTCACTGACATGCTGGGTTAAGAAGTTTCTAGTCGCCACCTCCAGTAGTTTGGCTCTCCACGTATCCTCGCCTCCATGCGGTTCCTTGTTTTCCCAATCAATCCTGCCGTGATTGAAGTCCCCCATGATGAGCAGGTGGGATCTATTTCTACAGGCAGAAGAGGCTGCCCTCTCAATTATAGTGTTAACTGCCATGTTGTTGCTTTCGTACTCTTGACTGGGTCTTCTGTCATTTGGTGTGTATGTGTATGTATGTGTGTATGTGTGTGTGTGTGTGTGTGTGTGTGTGTGTGTGTGTGTGTGTGTGTGTGTGTGTGTGTGTGTGTGTGTGTGTGTGTGTGTGTATGTGTGTATGTGGGCATGTGCACGTGCGTGTATCTGGCATAGCCTGGGTCTGTCTGTCTATCCCATCTATCCATCTACCTTTCGGTCCCACTATTTAACCATCTATCTATCTATCATTCTAGCCATCCGTCCATCCATCCATTTACCTGTCCATCCACCTATCTTCTCCCCCCTTATCTTCCCTCTGTCTCCACTCTCCCCCTCACCTTAAGTCTTCACTATATCTTCACCATAATCATCTTTACCACTCACTATCTTCACTAAATTTATCTCCCCACTCAAGGAGCTCAAGAACGTTTTCAATAAAGTCTACGGAAATCGCATGCCCGATTTAACTTCAAACTTCATGAAAATTACATGGAGGTTTGGGAAGAGGGGGACTGTTACAGGCTGGATTTCTTAAAGAATTTAACTTAGGCCTACCTCGAGTAGCTAACCCCGGCCTGTCTGTGTCTCCCATCTATTCATCTACTCACCCATTAATCTATCCATCCCTTTATTCGTCTATCCCATTGATTGTCTAGGGGATCTAAATGTGGTCCCCTAACACGTTGTTCCCCCTTTGAATTCAAGCCACCTCGACCCGCCTATGTTGATCCCATCCCCCAGACCATTCCCCCTGCCAATTTTCGGAGCTAATATTTTCGTAATATCTGTTATAGCTAATGACATCATAATTATTAGTATTATATCATCATATATCATCATTATAACCAAGACTAACATTATTAATTAGAAACTACGTCCAGCACCAGTAATAACACGTATTAAAAGTGCTAACATTTAATTAAAAAGACGTCGGGTGGATATTAGGCTACAGTTCAAAGAGAGAGAGACTGCGGGGCCATAGTGCATTCTCACAGGTGAAGGAGCGGCCAGGGCCACACTACCACACAAAGGAGCGGCCCGGGCCACACTACCACACAAAGGAGCGGCCCGGGCCACACTACCACACAAAGGAGCGGCCCAGGGCCACACTACCACACAAAGGAGCGACCCAGGGCCACACTACCACACAAAGGAGCGGCCCGGGCCACACTACCACACAAAGGAGCGGCCCGGGCCCCACTAGCACACTACAAAGGAACGGCCAGGGCCACATTACCACACCACAAAGGAGCGGCCCCGGGCCACACTACCACACAAAGGAGCGGCCCGGGCCCCACTACCACACTACAAAGGAACGGCCAGGGCCACATTACCACACCACAAAGGAGCAGCCCCGGGCCACACTACCACACAAAGGAGCGGCCCGGGCCCCACTAGCACACTACAAAGGAACGGCCAGGGCCACATTACCACACCACAAAGGAGCGGCCCCGGGCCACACTACCACACAAAGGAGCGGCCCAGGCCCCACTACCACACTACAAAGGAGGGGCCGGGCCACATTACCACACCACAAAGGAGCGGCCAGGGCCACACTACTACACCACAAAGAAGCGGCCCGGGCCACACTACCACACCACAAAGAAGCGGCCCCGGGCCACACTACTACACCACAAAGAAGCGGCCCGGGCCACACTACCACACCACAAAGAAGCTAGTAACGTAGCGTAGTTCAGTGTATTATATACAGTACCATGTGATGTATTTATTGAAGGTACATGGTACTGTGAAGGTACTGTGAAGCACCGGCACCAGTAGCCCACATTCTGCCAGCACCCCCCCCCCCTCTCCCCACCCCACCCCTCCCCACCCCTCTCAACCAGCAACCCCTCCCCCCCCCCCAAGTCTACCAATACCCTCCCTCTCTCTCTCCACTCTACCAACACCCACAGGTCTAAAAACACCGATTAATTCTAGGAATGAAAAGGTCTTTGGGGCTCATATCCCCCCCCCCCTTAAAAAAACACTAGATTCAAAAACTCTACATATAAGCCCCTCTTAAAAAAAATACTGCAAAAAGCTCCACTCTACAAACAAAAACACTACTAAAACGAAAACAAACACTACTAAAACAAACAAAAACAAACACTAAAACGAAAACAAACACTACTAAAACGAAAACAAACACTACTAAAACGAAAACAAACACTACTAAAACAAAAAAAACAAACTCTACTTGAAAAAAACACTCTACTCAAGCTAAATTACTACTATAACACCCTAAACTACTGTGTTTAGTAGTAATTTTGTACAAAATTAATAAAAAAAATTTTTATTTTTTATAAATTTTGTACAAAATTTAGTAGTAATAACTACAAGACTGCTAAAAAGCCTTCTCTTCCGAAGGCTTTTTGGAGAGACACTATCACTACTAGCATACCTCCCCCTAACCTACCCCCTCTAACATACCCACCTCCCTAACATACCCCCATAACATACCTCCCCCCTCCACCAACATATCCCAGTAGCCTGCTCAAACGATATCTATGCGGACTCAAGCAGGTCGGTGTTCAATCCCCGAGCGTCCACAAGTGGTTGGGCACCATTCCTTGACCTCGTCCCATCACAAATCCTTATCCTGACCCACCCTTCCAAGTGTTATATATTCGTAATGGCTTAGCGCTTTCCTCTTATAGTTCTCTTCCCTTCCTTCCCCTCCCCCCCCTCCCTCTATCACTCAAATACGCCATACGCTATGAAGCAAAGGAACCAGCTTTATTAACCTTAATTAAGAAAGACAATTTTTTTTAATTTGGAAATATATTCAAACGAAACACAAGACGATGAAGTTATAAATTAAAAATACATTCGATTGTATTTGGTTTATTTTTTGGGGCTTTTGTATGATTATTATTATTTCTTTTTATGGCTAGAAAGCGTATTGACGCAAGGGTCCATAAACATTGATGCGCGCGCGTGCACGTATTGTTGCAAAGACACACACGGTTGAGAGGCGGGACCCAAGAGCCAAAGCTCAACTCCCGCAAGCACAAATAGGTGAGTACAGATACGCACATGTGTACACGAGAAACGCTTAAGCTTGATGACACTTATCAATCACTTACCCCTATAACTTATATATAACTTATAACTTATAACTTACCATGTATAACTTGCGTATAGGCAAGTTATACATACGCCGGTAATAATATTTTTTTCTAAGGATTGAATTTATATTACAAGCAGAATAGAATCGCGTGAAAGCTTTTGCACATAAAATTATTGATTTATGCCTTCATTAACGGAAGGGAGAGAATGAGTGATACAATACACACATATCGGTTGATTGACAGTTGAGAGGCGTGACCAAAGAGCCAAAACTCAACCCCTTGGCAAGTACAACTAGATGAGTACATACACTCGCGGCCGAGTGGACAGTGTTCATGGGGAGGTCGTAGTTCGATTCCCGGTCGAAGCCAAAAGAAATTGGCAGTTTATTTCACCTGATGCCCCTGTTCACCTGACAGTAAACAGTTACCTAGGAGTTAGACAGCGGCTACAGGCTGCATCATGGGGATGTGTGTGTGTGTATGGGAGATATGTAGTAGATATGATAGAGGGAACGGGGTCAGTACATCAGACAACCGACGGTTAGAAAGGCGGGGTCCAAGAGCTAACAGCTCGATCCAGCAGATCCAACAACAAACCCAACACCTTCCCACTCCCGGAACACCCCTCAACACCTGCAACACCCCCTCCAACCCCCCGCAACACTCCTCCAACACCCGGAACACCCCTCCAACACCCGCAACACCCTCCAACACCCGCACGCACAAGTCTCCCACGCCTCCTACGACGGGACTGGACAAGAGCCACAGGGGCGGCCTTGCATGTCGGGAAGACATTAAAACACACCAATGCGTGTCCTTCGTAGAAAGACAAAACCTGTTCACCCATAATCCTTCCAACACTCTACCTGCGGAGGGCCAACTAATGGGTTACAATGTGCCACCATTTAACACTGTATTGCGAGTAAACACCGTGGAGCGATGGAACACCGTGGAGCGATGGAACACCGTGGAACGATGGAACACCGTGGAGCGATGGAACACCGTGGAGCGATGGAACACCGTGGAGCGATGGAACACCGTGGAGCGATGGAACACCGTGGAACGATGGAACACCGTGGAGCGATGGAACACCGTGGAGCGATGGAACACCGTGGAGCGATGGAACACCGTGGAACGATGGAACACCGTGGAGCGATGGAACACCGTGGAGCGATGGAACACCGTGGAGCGATGGAACACCGTGGTGCGATGGAACTATTCTTCACGGAGACCTTACGTCCGCCTTGGCATCGACGTCACCGCTAGTGTTCCACAACCAATTGTGAAAGGAAACTACTGCCCAGGATTTGGGAGCTTCTGAAGTGAGGTAAAGGTTATCTCCCAAAGCCAAAGGAGCTACAAAAATAGTTTCTAAGGACACTTATTCGCCGTCATGTAAAAAGTGTATCTATTAATAAAGTGATATAATGAAGTAACTTATGATTGTGATGCAGGAGCCCCAACCGGGTCATATATTACACGAAGGAAAACCAATTCATGAATGTCAAAAGATATCGTATTATATATTATAAATAAGATATAATGTAATACACATTTCTAGTTGAACAAATCTTTTGGAAACTCGACTCATCATTGATGACTTCTACCGCTCATTGATGAAACACAGGACAACGATAATACTCATTTTAAAAAGCACTCACATTATTACCAAAAAAAATAACTAATGTATTAGTGTTTCGATATAAACTTGACTGTGGGTTTTGCTATACATGTTACGATTGGGGGGACATGCTTCTTATCGTGTCTAAGTACCTAAGCACTGCTAGCGATATAAAGGAAATCACACTAACTTGTTACGATGAAGTCAATTAGAGCCCTAAGGTGACTCGAATCAGCAATCAGGGTACTCCTCCTTCCTCCTAACCGCACACTTTACCCCCTGTAACCTCGATGTGGATTTATAAGTCATACGGGTCCTGTGGATTCCACTGAATCCACAGGAAGTCTGGACGATTCACCTGAAGCCGGTCCAAGCTTTATATATACCTGTCCATGGTCACTGGCACACAGGACAGTGACCATACCTCACATGGTCACTACCAAACAGGGCTGAGGCTCATCCAATTGGTCTAAATTGTAGACTTAAGATATTATATCCTAAGCTTACAAACTACTACCTTAGACACTATACACGTTTTGAATTACGAATGGATAAATGCAGCTTTTTACTCTTCACTACCACACACGAAAAGGATGGATTAAAAAAAAATATAGGATTAACATCTATCAACCCTTAAGCTTTTAAGGATTCATAGATGTTAATCTTCTTGTTTGAGGAGCTGTTCACTTGAGACAGTTAAACAAGTCCCAGTTGTGTCTGGGTACAAGTGACAGGATGAACAACCCAGCGGGTTTTCTTCCTATTGGGGAGTGTTGTACATGCTGCTATGGCGGTGTGTCCACTCACAGGATGAGTGACGCTGCCCAATAAACTCGCCTCTCGGGGCAAAATTTAAATTTAAAAATATGGCCACATTTTGGAATGAATCGTTCAGGATGTTTTCCAATATATCTGATGAAATTGAACAGTTATATGTTGGATTGTTCAGTGGTTCAGAAGATCTACATTCTTACAGATTCCTGTTCAGTAACTTAGTGTTCAAGTGTATGTTTTAAAGGTTCCTCACAGAGTTTACAGGCTGAATATTCTGGTAGTAACTATATAGTCCCTGATGCGCCCTAGACATTCATGATCCAGACGTTCTAGACGTACAGGAGCCAGGTGCCCTAGACGTACAGGAGCCAGGCGCTCTAGACGTACAGGAGCCAGTCGCCCCTAGACGTACAGGAGCCAGACGTCCTAGACGTACAGGAGCCAGACGCCTTAGACGTACAGGAGCCAGACGCCCCTAGACGTACAGGAGCCAGGCGCCCTAGACGTACAGGAACCAGACGCCCTAGACGTACAGGAACCAGGCGCCCCTAGACGTACAGGAGCCAGGCGCCCCTCGTCAACATTCAGGGCTGACGAGCGGGGGAGCAGCGAAGCAGACGGCGGGCAGAGCAAAATAACGTGATCATATGGTCAGTAAGCCGTAGGGGATTACCATGATAAAACGAGGAGGTGGAGAGGGGGAGTTTGTCGTCGGGTGAGGGAGACGCCAGTGTAGCGAAGACCAGGACGAGAGAGAGAGAGAGAGAGAGAGAGAGAGAGAGAGAGAGAGAGAGAGAGAGAGAGAGAGAGAGAGAGAGAGAGAGAGAGAGAGAGAGAGAGAGAGAGAGAGAGAGAGAGGTAGGTGAGGTGATTATCAAGTAAAAAGCGCCAAGTCTTTACGACTATATAGAACTGGGGAGGGGCCAGGATAAGGATTTGGGGTGGGACGGGGGGAACCCAACAACTTGGACGTTCGGGGATTGAACGCCGACCTGCATAAAGCGAGACCGTCGTTCTACCGTCCAATCCAAGTGGTTGGTATAGAGAGAGAGAGAGAGAGAGAGAGAGAGAGAGAGAGAGAGAGAGAGAGAGAGAGAGAGAGAGAGAGAGAGAGAGAGAGAGAGAGAGAGAGAGAGAGAGAGAGCGTTAAGTGTGTCGAGGCAGTGAGGAGTTTTGAGGCCGACTTTCACCCCTAATCTCTGTCCGACTTTGTGAGTGCGTACGCGTGCGCGCTTGTGTGTATACCTTTGCGTATTGGGACTAACCTGTTTGTGTCAGCAAACGGGTCATCAACTGCAATGACTCCTGATTATAAATTTACAATTTCCCTTTGTCCAACCACTTTGCCCGGACGGTAGAGCAACGGTCTCGTTTCATGCAGGTCGGCGTTCAATCCCCGACCATCCAAGTAGTTGGGCACCATTCCTTTCACCCCCATCCCATCCCAAATCTTTATCCTGACCCCTTCCAAGTGCTATATAGTCGTATTGGTTTGGCGCTTTCCCCCCTGATAGTTCCCTTCTCTTCGTCTAGCTTATTATATAATTTCCTCCACTCGTAATAAACCACTTGCAAGAATAAGAACGATTAGACCAGTTAAACACCTAGAGAAACTCAGCGATGTAAATGAATACCAACATTGAGTACCGTTGGTACACGAACAAGGGGACACAGGTGGAAACTTAGTACCTAAATTTTGCCATAGTGACATTAGAAAGAATTTTGTCAGTGTCAGAGTAGTTAACAGGTGGAATGCATTAGGCAGTAATGTGGTGGAGGCTGATTTTATACACAGTTTCAAATGTAGAAATGATATAGCCCAGTAGGCTCAGGATTCTGTTCACCAGTTGACTGACAGTTGAGAGGCGGGACCGAAGAGTCAAAGCTCAACCCCTCGCAAGCATAACTAGGTGAGAACAACTAGGTGCGTACGGCTTCAGAGAAGACACATGATGCCACCTGATCCTACTGGAGTTCCATGAAAAATAAGGAAAATAAGACTGGACAAGAGTGACCAGATTGCGTATTTATGGACTGCACCAAAAAACCTTTGCCACGGTTCCACGCAAGAGGTTACAAACTAGAAAGAAAGAGGAAGGTGTGAGAGGAAGTGGGCTGACAGTACCTAACATGGGTGACAGTACCTAACATGGGTGACAGTACCTAACATGGGTGACAGTACCTAACATGGGTGACAGTACCTAACAGACAAGAGTCAAAGAATCACAGTGAGGGGAGAGAACTCGATCTGACGTAGGCTATCTTGAGGTTATCTTGAGATGATTTCGGGTCTTTTTAGTGTCCCCGCGGCCCGGTCCTCGACCAGGCCTCCACCCCCAGGAAGCAGCCCGTGACAGCTGACTAACACCCAGATACCTATTTTACTGCTAGGTAACAGGGGCATAGGGTGAAAGAAACTCTGCCCATTGTTTCTTGCCGGCGCCTGGGATCGAACCCAGGACCACATGATCACAAGTCCAGTGTGCTGTCCACTCGGCCGACCGCCTCCTAACAAGGATACTACAGGATAAGAAGCGGAGTACTGAAAGTATAGATTCTGGGACCCCACATTCTTTTTCATTTATGTTAATGACCTAACTACGGGGTCGAGTCCTACGTGTTGATGTTTGCAGATGATACAAAATTAATGAGAAGAGTCGAGACAGAAGAAGAATTAAGTTCTCCAGAATGACTCGGACAAGCTGCAGAATTGGTCCGAGAAATGGTTACTGGACTTAAAGACCAGCAAGTGTAAGGTGATGAACATGGGAACAGACCGAAAAACAGTTCACAATTAAGGGAAATTACGTTCCCTGAAACGACTAGAGAAAGAGACCTCGGAGTGTACATTAAACCAAACCTAACTCCAGAGGCACATATATATAACATCACCATCATACTTTATACTGGCAGAAATTGAAGCATCATTCAGGAACCTCAATAACGAGATTTTCAGTTAACTGTACGCCACGTACGTGAGACCAGGCCTGAAGTATGTCACCCCCATCATACAGAGGTTTGCAACGAAAACGTCCTAGAAATGGAATGGACGCGGTATGGAGATATACAGAGAAAGCTAGAGTTGAAAAAGGGGAAATGTTCACAGTGAACACTAATGGAACAAAATGACATGGAAACTTCAGAAACAGACGAGCCACAGAGATATTATTCGAAAGTATTTTTTCAGCGTAAGAATAGAAGGGAACTGTAACAAATTAAACGTGCATGTGTATACATACATTGATGTGTAGTAACTGTTTTTGCTTATTTGTTTGCTTGCTTGCTTTGGATGCATTGTTATTTTCATAGTTTTCTGATATTCTTCTTATGTTTATGCATTTCTTCTTTGCTGAATTGCAAATAATCCTGTCTCTGCTGTCCTCTGTTTTCCCCCTGTTCTTTCATTGCTTTTCCTTTTATCTTCTTGGTACTGTCTGCTGATCCATGGGTTGTTATAGTCCCTCAAGCCTTTTATCTTTACTGTTGATATGTATCTCTGATTCTGTGTTTGAATTGATTCATCATTTCCAGGACTGTTTCTCCCCTAATTGATTTCTCCAATAGCACATTTCCCCAGATAATGTGTTGTAATTTATTTTTTTCTGCGGTCTACTGTCCTTTCCCTGACCCCCTAGATTTTTAAGGGGGTCAGGGGAAAAGTCCTTACTCTGAATTCAAAGAGCAGAACACAAGAGTCATTGGCTTCTAGAAGGAATTCGTGCTCCAGATTCACGATGTCTGCCTCATTCTTGGTGAAGATCAGGTCCTGGAGGCAATGTGTACCTTATTATCTTTTTCTTGCTTTAGTCTTCTACATATTGTCCCAAGAATTTGGTTTCCATAATTTCCACTAGTTGTTCTCCCCCCATATTTTTCTCTCCTCTCCTTGTAGGGTTTTCGGTTCTCACTCTCTACCTCTGATTCGGGTTTCCAGTGAGTATATGTGTGTGTGTGTATTTACTATTTGTATCTGCAGAATGGAGCTATTAGCGTTTGGACGCCGCTAATAAAGGTGTAAAATAAAATTTTACACACGCGCAAGCGCTGTTGTCTAGAGGGCGGGGAGGGTCATCTACCTGGTAGAGCATGGGGAGGGTCATCTACCTGGTAGAGCATGGGGAGGGTCATCTACCTGGTAGAGGGCGGGGAGGGTCATCTACCTGGCGGAGGGTGAGAAAGGGGCGGCGGCTGGCGGTGGCCGAGGGGATGTTATACAGTACTTGCGGAAACCTCTTATCACAACCCTCTCTCTCTCTTCACTACCGTGTCCTCACCCTTACCACCTAACACTCACCTTTACCACCAAGCCCTCAGCACCAAGTCCACCCTAATCACCAAGCTCTCAGCACCTAGTCCACCCTAATCACCAATCCCTCAGCACCTAGTCCACCCTAATCACCAAGCCCTCAGTGACACAATATCCTATGGACCGGTTGCCCGCCCCTCACCACAAACGGGACAGACGTCGCCCTTCACCCGCCGAAATGATTTCTGTGGAAAATTCAATGTTTTGTCCTTTTCAGCGTTATTGGCGAATTATTGTGCGGTGGTTGTGGGTTGGTTGTCTGCTGGTTGTGACGTGGTTGTGTGGTGGTTGTGGCAGTGGTTGTAGGGTGGTTTGTGGTCGGTGGTGTGCCGGACGTAGCTCCATCGCTCGGGTCCTAAAGTCCAGGAGTAAATTTGCTTCTCTATAACTGGAAATGTCATTACTCGGTCTTTGTTCCAGTCATAATCTAATAATATATTCAGCGCGTAGCCCGGAGCCGCCTTTTATGTCCAGTCCGGGTTGACAATACAACCTTTTTTTTTTCTCTCCCCAATAGGCAAATTCTGTTTAATTTAATTTTCGTCGTTCTATTACGGATTTAGACATTAACGTCCACGACTTAGGAATATAAATCATAATGCCTTGACTTAAAGATGTCTGAGAAGCAATCTGAGATTTGATGTTCCTGAAAAACTAGGAACTATTATTGTTAAGGACAATTATTTCTATGTAATTACTTGTTGATTAGAGATGGAAATTTCTTGTGCTCCCTTAAGCCATCCTAATATCTGCACTTTCTTCCCGGTCGAGTTAATAGCGTGAGTCTCTGTATTCACCGGGGAATTCATTAACTTAGTTCACTTAATTTGCTGAATCCACTTTTTTGGCCTAAATTGATTAGCCAATATGAATTCGGTGAAAAAAAGTATATTATGCAAATGGCTAAGTTGAGAACGCTCGCTCCACAAGAATGTTGGGTTTGTACTCACCTAGTTATACTCACCTAGTTGTGCTTGCGGGGATTGAGCTCTGGCTCTTTGGTCCCGCCTCTCAACTGTCAATCAACTGGTGTACAGATTTCTGAGCCTACTGGGCTCTTTTATACCTAGTTCATCTTTATCTACCCGCTATCAATTCCTCTGAGAATTTTGTAGGTCGTGATCATGTCTCCCCCTAACTCATCCGTCTTCCATTGTTGTAAGATTCAGTTCTAGTAATATTTCCTCATAGCTCATTTCTCTCACCACCCTTTTCTAACTTTGTGTGTGTGTGTTCGACTGCTTGTGATTGGGTATTTGTGCTTGAGGGGTTGAATTTCAGCTCTTGGTCCCCGACTTTGGTGCCGTCGGTCTTCCACCTTTCCCCATGGTTCGCCTGTTTCTAGTTTACATACATTGTAAACATTTACCCGTCCGTGCCTTGCTCTAGACTCGCGAGTCATGCCAGACATGACGGTCATTCAAGTAGTGCGTCCACCCGGTAGTGCGTCCACCCGTTAGTGCATCCACCCGATAGTGCGTCCACCCGATAGTGCGTACAAAATGCGTACTATACTACCTTGCGTCCCAGCCAAATGCGTTTCCAAACTCATGCGGCTGCATTCATTTAAACCCGATAACCCCCCCCATCCCCCCCCATCCCCCACCCCACTTCGATTGTTCCCCCCTTATCCTTCACTCCCCCATCCTCCACCCCCCCCCATCCTACACTCCCCCCATTCCTCCACTCCCCCTCTCCCCTCCAAGGACTCCCCTTTCTCCCCCCCACCCCCAACCCACCAACACCGCTTGCGCCCTTCTTGCACGGGAAACACCGGAGACAAAATCAAAGAATAATTATGTAAATCTAATTATAGTATATTTTTTACTAATCTGCAGCCGTGGAAAACCTGATGAATAAAACAGTTTCCAACTTTCGCAGCTAAGAATTTCTCCCTCCGCCATTTTCCCAAAATTTCAGCACATGGAGGCTTTAAACAATCTTTTTTTTTTTTTTTGGGCAGGTCGAAAGGAAGAGATTTTCTAATCATTGTGTCTTTCTTTTTGTGTGTGTGTTTTTGTCCAGTAAATTCGCATTCGAATCCGTCGACAACGTGTTGAGTCTGTGAAAGAAAAGAATGAAGTTTCCTTCGTTCTTTCTTACGTCACCTACCTTCTCTTTCCCCTCCCCTTCCTTTCCCCTTCTTTCCCCTTCTTTCTCACCTACCTTTCTTCCTTCCCTCGCTTCCCTCCCTTCTTCCCTCCCTTTCCCCTCTCTTCCTTCCCTCCTTCCCTCCTTCCTTCATTCCTTCCTTCCTTCCTTCTCTCTCCTTTCTTCCTCCATCCCCCTCCTTCTTTCCCCCTCTTCTCTCCCTCCTCCCCCCCTCCCTCCCCCCCAATCCCTCCTCAGCTGAAAATTAAAAGAAAAAATAGGGAGCCTCAGGAAGGTATTAGATCAACACGCCTTGGTTAACCCAACGCAGATTAGCAGAGTTCCAATCAGTATGCTAATCACGAGTAATGTGATTGTGATGCGAGTGTCATTGTGATTGTGTTGACACTCACAGACGCGAGGGGCCGGAGTGAAGGGCTACTGGCGCGGAAGTCGCGGAGGGGAGGGGGGGGGAGGAATGAGGGGGGAGGAGGAGGAATGAGGAGGAGGGGAGGAGGAATGAGGGAGAGGAGGAATGAGGAGGAGGAGGAGGAGGAGGTGGAATGAGTAGGGGTGGATAAATGAGGTGGAATGCGGAGGAATTAGGTGGAATGAGAAAGAGGAGGAGGAGGAGGAGGAGGATAAGGAGCTGGAAATAAGGAAGAGGAGAAGGTTTAAAAGAGGAAAAATAAAGAGGAGAATGGGCGGCAAGTTTGGGAGTGAGGAATGATAAGGAGGATGGAGCAAATGTTGAGAATGAGGAGACCGAGAGGCATGAGACCGAGAGGCATGAGACCGAGAGGCATGAGACCGAGAGGTATGAGACCGAGAGGCATGAGACCGAGAGAAGGATGAGAGAGAGATTTGAAAGATAATGAAACGAGGATAAATAGGACATAAAGAGGAGTGACAGTGTAGGAGAGAAGGAGGGAGGGGGAGAGGGTTTCAGGACGGGCCTTGAGGGAGGGAGGGAGGGAGGGAGGAAGGGAAGGAGAAGTGTTGGGGAAGGGGCAAGCTGTAAGGTAGGAAAGAGGATAGGGGAGGGGGTGCAGAGCGATGAGGAGGAAAGGGGAGGAGGTAAGGTGCGTTTAGGAGAGTTGGAGGATGTTGGGGATGGAGGAGAGGGAGGGAGGGAGGGTGATGGGAGGGAGGGAGGGAGGGTGATGGGGAGGGAGGGTTCACCGGAGCGAGTAACGGGTAATCCTGACAGGGTGAATTAATTAAGTTGGTGGTCTATCCTGAGCCCCTGAAGGGCGCACGACTGCGCTAGAACCAACCTGCACTAACTAATGAAGTCTTCCCTCCCTTACTATCCCCTCCCTTACTATCCTTCCCTCCCTCTTTCCCTCCCTCCTCACTCTCCCTCTCTCTCTCCCTCCCTCCTTCGCTACCTGCCACCGTCTTAATACAAGAACAGACTGTAAGCGCAACGGAACTTCGAAATTCAGACCAAAATCTCCTAGTTTAAGTAAGGCCCGGGGACGGTCCCCAGGTCGACGATTGGCTGGGGGCCCCGGGCGTGCGGGTGGTGGCGGACCAATCAGCAAGGAGCCCCGTGTAAGCAAACTCGGGGGGGGGGGGGAGGGGGGCCGGGAGCCCCGCGGACGAAAATGCAGCTTAAATGTGTCAGGTTTGGGCGCGAGTCGCCTTGTTACCAACGCCGTGTCTCCCGTGGGATCCAAACTGATTAACTCTCTCCAATTGTTCCCAGCGTAATTACTTGCAATTTAATTAAGACAATTAAAAGTAATTAATTGAATTCTACGGCGGCTGTGATAGGCAAATAATGAGTTGCACTGAGCTGGAAATCCCTCGGGAAGGCGGGGAGTAATGGAGAATTAATTAAAAGCAATTTGTTGCAAACCCTTGATATTCATGGTATGCATGGCGATGAACAGGTCAGCAAGACGGCCGGACCTCCCTCCCATGTCCCCCCCCCCCCTCTTTCTCCCTCTCTATAAGGATTAATTTGTCAATTCATCCTTTTCCGGGCGGAGTAGGTGGGTGGGTCCAGGCACACCCTAGGCCATGAAGATGCCCATTAATCATTATATTCCCTCATCCTCAGAGACCAACCCCCATCACTCCAACACAAGCAGAAAGCATTCCCACCCACCGCCACCACCACCACTACCACCACCATCACTACTACCACCATCACTACTACCACCATCACTACCACCACAACAGTCAACACAGAGGCTACAATGGTAGTAGCCTTCACAGTCCGCTACTCTCCCCACACCGTAGGCTACTTCAGATAAGCTCCACATTGACCAACTCAACCACAAAGGCCATATGCAACACATTCTACACTAAATATAAGTAAGTTTTGTATTAAACTTACTATTTGTATTAAAATGTTCAATCTTACATTTCCCTCCATGGAGAAAGGTGAAATGGGATTAAATTATTTAACCCAATTTTGTTCACAAAACGATATTTAGTTTTGTATATTCACAATACTCTACGTAGTATTTATATTAGCTAAACTTAAAATGCAAGTTGGAAGTTTAGAAATGTGCAACAATGTCAAGATAATCTCAAGATAACCTCAAGATCTCAAGATAACAACACATATATATTAATGCTCAACAGCAGCGGCACAAGACGACGTGCTGGTTCTCCCAGATGTAGAACACATACAAGGTACTAGTTTAATGGCAACTTCTACATCGGAAGTTATTTGCACTACATCAGCACACACTTCAACATTCGTGTTAGCACATGAATGTACGTATCACCATATAGCTTGTTCATCTTCATGCTATATGACGAGTCTTGTCGAGTCGGTTCTCATATACAACATGAACCTTGCTCCACGGTTTCTAGTAGTGACGAATAATCAGGTAGACCAGGAAGGCTACGACCATGGACCAGAAATCAACAATGTCCAGCATCAATACTCAGTTTATAGAGCGTTACATACAACCTTCAGAAGGCGATGTTGGGTTGCTCCCGGACGCAGGTTCGAATCCCCGTCACGGCCCTTGTGGATTTGTTCTTCAGAAGGCGTTTTAAGGTTATTTCTAATTGGATTTCGTTTGTCTTATAATCACAAATTAATCACAAGCACACTCATCTTTGCAAAGTTAGCAGCCGCTCCTAAATAACTAAGTTATTGTTTGCGCTTGGTCGGATACCACAAAAACACCGAATATAAATTCAAAGAACTAACATTCAGAGCCGACTTTCTTCAAGATGTCAACAGGAGCAATAAAGTAATATTTTCTCTCAACTCTGGCGTAACACCGAGAATTATTAAAGGTTTGTTCTCCTTTAGTGCCCTGACTCAGCAATAAATTATTGATGCTCAACTACTAAGGTAAGGCAATTATCAGAAGAAAGCGCTGAGCCATTATAACTATATAACATTTGGGATAGGACGGAGGGAAGGAATGGTGCCTAATCACTTGGACTGTTGGGGATCGAACGTCGACTTGTAAGAACTCAGACCGTCGCTGTACCGACCAGTCCAAGTGGTTTGGAGTTCAAAGACTATTAGTATTATTCATCCAAATCATTTAAACATTATAATGCCCACAAATAAAGTAGTGAACAGCAGACCTCAGTCGATTAAGGCAGCATCTGGGATGCTCTTGGACGCAGGTTCGAATCCTCGTCACGGCCCTTGTGGATTTGTTCAGTGAACAGCAGTCCTTAAAATTATGCAAACACTGACTCTGAACTACCTAGGACTGAGAAAAGAGGAAGTATAACGACAAATATCACAAACACTACACACAAAATATACATACAGTTTTTAGGCAATAAATTACACCTTATGACAATATATTTCAACAATACAAAAATCCAGTGACTCCCTTGTCACAAATACACTTAATCAACAATTTTTTTATGCTGAAGTAAGAGTAATACTGACAAATCAAGGACGGAAATTGTCAAGGAACACCAAACAAGTCTACCAGTACGGCGTATATATGTCATGTAACTTTTGATCATCAACCAAGACATCAATGTGTTCCCTGAATGGCGATGGAGAATGTGGTTGTTCCCCCTTAGGAACCTGAGAAGCAGTCCATTTATACCTTCAAGTCCAGTGTCTCGTGCTGCTATATCTTAGGTATTTTTAAGTAGCTCTTGCTACCTAAAATCACTTAAGCAATTTAGGAAGCTGCAAAAGGCCTTAATTTGGCCTATTCGAGGCAGCAATAATTTATACCAATTCGAGGCAGCAATAAATGAGTTAAAACTAACTAATTTACAAAAAAAATCTTATATAATGCAATGCTTTATCAATTCATAAGTTTTTAAATATAATATTTCAGGAAAATTTGGTTTATATATACACACATACATACATACATACATACATACATACATACATACATACATACATACATACATACATACATACATACATACATATTCAGGCGATGAATCATAATAACGTGGCTGGAGAATGTTGACCAGACCACACACTAGAAGATGAAGGGACGACGACGTTTCGGTCCGTCCAGGACCATTCTCAAGTCGATTGTGACTTGAGAATGGTCCAGGACGGGCCGAAACGTCGACGTCCCTTCACCTTCTAGTGTGTGTGGTTTGGTCAACATACATACGTATTAAGCGAGGTTTATGTTGCGTTCAAAAGTGTCAAAACCTTCTCCAAATCTTCCATCTTTCCCTCTTCCTGTCCCTGTGGCTATATCGAAGGAGTATTGATTCCACTATAAGACGTGATTGATGGAGGTGATGGTTGCACGGTACGCGGCCTGCATTATTGCACATTACATGGGGACACGCACGGAGCACACCTCTCACACCCCCCTCCCCCACGCACCCCCTTTCACCAAGTCACCCCCTCTCACCCCCTTCACAACTGACTTCCCAGGAGAGGGGAAAAGAGTGAGTGAGGGAGGGAATTATCAGGAGAAAGTGTCAAGTCATTACGACTATATAGCACTGGGTCAGGATAAGGATTTGGGATGGGACGAGGGAAAAGAATGATTCCCAATCACTTGGTGGACGGTCGGGGATTGAACGCCGACCTGCATGAAACGAGACCGTTTGAAACTTAAGAGATAGGGGTAAGAAGGAGGGGTAAGAAGGAGGGGTAAGAGGGAGGGGTAAGAGGGAAGGGGGTGAGGAGTTGGGCAGACGGATATGGAAGGGGAACCAAGCATCAGGACTCCGGCGCAAGACAGGAACGTATGATATCAATTGTCTTGAGTTGCAAACAGCGATTGTGTGGAAGCGTCTCACGTGCCCAGGGTACTGGAGGAGGAGGAACTTGCAGTCCTGAACCCGAGAGGAGAGCGCCTTCAGTATTGACTACGGAGTGTGACTGCTTTCGGTGCGCCCGCGGCCGCGTGTGTACTTACCCAGTTGTGCTTGCGGGGGTTGAGCTCTGGCTCTTTGGTCCCGCCTCTCAACCGTCAATCAACAGGTGTACAGGTTCCTGAGCCTACTGGGCTCTATCATATCTACACTTGAAACTGTGTATGGAGTCAGCCTCCACCACATCACTTCCTAATGCTTCCTAATAATCACATAATGTGTGTGTGTGTGTGTGTGTGTGTACTCACTTATCTGTTCCTGCAAGATCGAGTGAACTCTTGAACTCCGCTGTTCTAGATGCTGGTTGTCTAATGCAATGACTCCGGACCTATTGCTCTATCATACCTGCTTTTTAGATTTTGATGGGAGTTCGCTTCTAAAACCTCTCATTTAGTTTATTCTATTTTTTCCCAACTACACTTACGTTAAAAGAAAACTGTTTACCTTTCTCTATGGGTCACCTGTTTCTCAACTTTCTATCCTTGCCCTCTTGATCTATTAATCTTCATTGTGAACATTTCTTCTTTTTCAACTCTAACAATCCCCTTATATAATTTTGTATACTTGCCTAAAGCAACTAATACGTACAGCGTTTCGGGCAAACGCAAATTTAGCAGTTTGTTCCTGAGGCAGAGACCCGTAGCGAGGCATCGTAAAACACACACACACAACACACACACACACACACACACACACACACACACACACACACACACACACACACACACACACACACACACAAACAATACAAATACAACAATACAAAAATTGTATTTTTGGTTCGGCGGGACCAAAGAGCCAGAGCTCAACCCCCGCAAGCACAATTAGGTGAGTACACACACACACACACACACACACACACAAGAGCCAAAGCTCAAGCCCCGTAAGCACAAATAAGTGAGTACACACACACACACACACACACACACACACACACACACACACACACACACACACACACACACACACAAGAGCCAAAGCTCAAGCCCCGTAAGCACAAATAAGTGAGTACACACACACACACACACACACACACACACACACACACACACACACACACACACACACACACACACACACACACACACACACTTCAAATGGAATGCACTTAAGGAACAGATTGTGGAAGCAAACTCTATTCATAATTTTAAAACTAGGTATGATAGGGAAATGGGACAGGGGGTCATTGCTGTAAACAACCGATGGCTAGAAAGGCGAGATCCAGGAGTCAATGCTCGATCCTGCAAGCACAAATAGGTGAATACACACACACACACACACACACACACACACACACACACACACACACACACACACACACACACACACACACACACTAGCTACTGTTCTTGTGTACTCAAATGTGACCACACGAGATGTAGGGGAGTTATACATACAGTTGACTTCCTATCAAGCATCTATAGTCTCGTGAAGCACATGTGCTAAACCGTGGATATGAATTCCAAATTCCAAGACTGTGATCATTGTTGGTCCACAGATATGCAATTTACGTAACGCATTATTCGCAATATGTTGAGCCTGTCTATTAAGGGAGCGATTGTCAACAATCTCTACACTTACTAAATTTATCAATGGATTATATACCAGGCTCTTATTGCCTAACTTAATAATATAACATTTAAACTTATTAGATGTAGTAATAGTAGTAGTAGTTTAGACAGACAGACACACACACACACCCACACACACACACACCCACACACACACACACACACACACACACACACACACACACACACACACACACACACACACACACACACAATAAACACCACAGGATTACCCGGTCCATACACGCCAAATCTCCTCTCATAATGGATTTTGTGAAAGCGATTTAAACAAGAAGAAACCGCGGAATTAAGCCTTTTCAGCCGAGGAGGATAATCACTCTTAAGCTATATTGCATGTCCATTACAGTGAAAGTTGGAATTAATCGGAGGCCAGGACACATCAGGCTGGATAATTAATGTGGACCGGGACTCCCGGGACCTTGGGGTAAATGAGCCCACAACTTTTAATTCACTCTCTACCCAATTTTAACCTTCCGCCAGTCCGTTTGTCGACACACATTAGTTAGCTCTTTGTTTCTGTCTCTCTCTCTCTCTCTCTCTCTCTCTCTCTCTCTCTCTCTCTCTCTCTCTCTCTCTCTGTCTCTGTCTCTGTCTCTGTCTCTCTCTCTCTCTCTCTCTCTCTCTCTCTCTCTCTCTCTCTCTCTGTCTCTCTCTCTCTCTCTCTCTCTGTCTCTCTCTCTCTCTCTTATGGCTAGTTCTGGCTCTCGCTGTCACTCTGCACAGTGACTGTGTCAGCCCAACCAAAGTTGGGCTGACACTTCATTTCCTTCATTTCCTCCTATCTCTCTCTAACTACTTCTTCCCTCTCTCCCCTTTCTGCGCCAACTCTCCCCTCCTCCTCCTCCTCTTCTTACATCCCCCCTCCATCTCCTTCACCAAACTCCTGTTGTAGGAAAGCATTACATTTCACACGATAACTTGCGAACTGACCTAAATAAATCTAACCTAACCCAGTCTAACACGGCCTAGCCAAAGCTAACTTAACAATTCAAGCGATTTTACCAACCGGAAAACGAGTATTGTCGAATCATAATGTGTACAATATGGCCACATCCCAGACGAATTGTAGAGTACAAGTCTCTACTCTATCCACGACTCAACTTGGACGAGAGATACTCTTGTAACGTGTAGATATTTCGAAGGGGAAATTCAAAGAGATTACACAGCTGTTACAAAAGACAAAACTCCCGTTACTCTACTGTCAATTACACCGCCACGCGATGTGGGTGACCCGACTCTCTCTCCTACACACTCCAACACAACCATGAATTTCAAGATACTGAAGCATATTCCCACAGATGTTAATGAAACTCCTCCCTAGTGCAAAAACGACCAGACTTCGCTCCAAGACGGTTTGCATGTTAATGGTCGCCCTCTTAGCAAGTGAAGCCGTCTTTGTAACACTCCCAGACACCGCCCGTTCAGGCAGGCATCTGGAACCGTGAACAGAAAGACAGGATGATAAAGTGATGGTAAAGGATGATAAAGCGATGGTAAAGGATGATAAAGCTACGATAAACATTGATCATGCTGACTGGTTCAGAACCCTTCTTGACGCACTTGAGTCTCTGAATACTGATGTTTTATGTGTGTGTGTGTGTGTGTGTGTGTGTGTGTGTGTGTGTGTGTGTGTGTGTGTGTGTGTGTGTGTGTGTGTGTGTGTGTGTGTGTGTGTGCGTGCCCGCGCGAGCGCTTGTGCTTGTGTGTGGGGGGTGAGAGGGGGTAAATGATCACCATCTTCCCCCCAGTCTCGACCCCCAGACACTTTTCTCCCACAAATGATAGCAGAACTCTCCTCACCAGGACGACCACGACGACAGCACTCCTTCCCCACTTGACCCCCAGGACGACCTTACCACAGGTGCAGACCTAACACCACAGGTGCAGGGATATCTCCACAGGTGCAGGGATATCACCAAAGGTGAAGAAACACAACCACAGGTGTAGGGATAACATCACAGATGCACACATATTACCACAGGTGCAGAGATAGTATAACAGGTGGAGATATAACATCCCAAGTGAAGGGGCAACATCACACCCTTATACACTTCCCATAATATCAACCATATGCAAGATGTAAAATATGTGTAATTGTGCATACTAAGGTACTCACAAGCGTATCCTGGAGATTTTTGTAGAGAGAGAGAGAGAGAGAGAGAGAGAGAGAGAGAGAGAGAGAGAGAGAGAGAGAGAGAGAGAGAGAGAGAGAGAGACTCTCGCAGGAGAAGTAACAGATATCGACGCAGCGGTCGGCAGCAGCACAAACAATGGCCACCAGCAAACAAGGCTCTCAACCTCCGATTAACGTAATGAACACCTCAAGAAGCTTCCGCTACCACCCCATCCCCCCCCTTTCCCCTCTTCCTTCCTTCCTTCCTTCCTTCCTTCCTTCCTTCCTTCCTTCCTTCCTTCCTTCCTTCCTTCCTTCCTTCCTTCCTTCCCCTTGCATCTCTCTCCCCTCACCTACCCTCCCCACCCCTCTCCTACTATTCCTTTTCCAATCACTTCCTTTTCATCCTAGTCATTTCTCAATCCTTCCCTCCCACCCATTTCCTACTCTTCATTTTCACCATTTTATTTATTCTTGCTACTTAATTAGCCTAATTCTTCCTACTTATTTATTTTCCTCCACCTCTTCCTCCTCTTTTCCTATTTCCTTCTCTGTCTCCTTCCCTATTTCCTCCTCTTTTCCTATTTCCTTCTCTGTCTCCTTCCCTATTTCCTCCTCACCCTCTTCGTTTCCTTTCTCCTCCTCCTCCTCCTCCTCCTTCCTCAGCTACGCCTCCTCCTTCCCCAGATCCTCCTCCTCCCTCCCTCCTCTCCCCGTCTATTCAGTTCAATGAATCAGACAAACTCCACAACAACGCTATTGACAGATACAATTTTTGCTGACTCCTTAATCCATATTTTCGCTGCCCTGGGAAATTAAAAGAGAACCAGCGTCTAATCCCACGTAAAATAATTTACCTCCAACTTTTTCAATTAACGTTATCGGATTGTGTGTTGGAATAAGGAGTGGCGCGTCTGCAGACTTGGGGTAATGCCGGTGTTGCTGAGGCAGCTCTTCTGAGCTAAACTCTGGCGATGGGATGGGTGGGTGGGGGTGTGTGTGGGGGAGGCCACCCCATGTCTGTCTCAGTCTTAGTTATGATGCGTGAGGCTCTTGGGCGCGCTTCTGCTGCGGGTTGGTGCTGGTGGTGGGGGTGGAAGTGGTGGTCGTGGTGGTCGTGGTGGTCGTGGTGGTCGTGGTGGTGCTGGTGACGGTGGTCGTGGTGGTGGACGTGATTCCTCCCGAACTGAAGCAGTCTTTCTGGAATTAGACTTGTCGAGTTCGAGACCCCGACCATGCTTGCTGGAATTGAAATACAGTTTTGTTCTAGGAAACGTCGGACTGAACGTAGTTTCAATCCTCACCACCCTGGCTTGTCCCGCTGTCTACACACTACTGCTTCCACAACCACCCACCACAATCTTACTGCAACTGATCCCGTATTGGGCCTTGCTCCCCCAAACGGCGACTTCTCTTGCAGGAACTTGAAACGATTGCTTCCACATCCTACCTTGCTCTACAGGCACTAAACGTCGATACCTCCAGAAGCCAAACAGAAGCTTCGCCGTTAGAAACAAGAAATCCACCTCCTTATTCAACACAACACCAGCCAGTGAAAATTTATCGCTGCAACAAAACCCCACCGCTACTAATTGTGCATGAGGACAGGTTAGTGCACTCAACATTGCATCAATTGCACAGAAAGGGGGAGAGGTTGCCATTAGTGTATATAGCAGGGGGATAATTGACCATTTGTGAGTCGAGTCAGGCTGGAGACGCCTATAAGAATACACTCTCGAATTAATTACTCCTGTTCATAATTCATCAAGTAATTACTTACGGACATTGTTGATGTTAAATACGTCCAGGTACCGGGGGAAGTGGTGATTATTTGACCCCCATCCTCCCCTCCCCACCCCACTCCCACCCCCGGCGTGGGTCCATGTTTGCGGTAGGAGCATGTGGGAGCGTAGGTTTATAGTTGGGTGTATGTGGGCACGTGGGTATGTGGGTGAATGGACATGTGTCGATATGCGTCACATTATGTTTGCTACGTTTCTGTGTGACAGAGAAACAGACAAGCACGGGATAGAATAATTGTTTACATTTAACCCCCTTGCATATCCTCCCATCGCCCCTCCCACTCTTCCACCCCCACCTTCTCCCCCTCACTTATTATACCCTCTTATCCCTCCCCTATTGTACTCCCCCCTCCCCGTAATTTCACCCCTTAACAAGTGCTCCTACACTCCATCCTTACCCCCCCCCTCTCAATCCTAAATCATAATCCCCCCTCCTCCTCCTCCCGTCCCCCTTCCTGACCCGCCCCCCCCCCATTCTTTCATCGATAAAAACAATACAAATCTTTCTTGCGCAATACAGAATGAGCATTTAATCTCGATAATGAAATAATTCAGGTTTATTGCTTCTAAGTGCAGTTCTCCATCAAGGAATATGAATCTTTACAAATAATATATTTGATTACAAATTATATTTATATATATATAATCACTAAGAACTCTCTTTGACCCCGGCCAGGATTCGAACACACGACGTCTAGGATCACCCCTAAACGTACATAGTACCGTGACCACTGCATCATTGATCGTCTTGATGTATGTGTGTGTGTGTGTGTGTGTGTGTGTGTGTGTGTGTGTGTGTGTGTGTGTGTGTGTGTGTGTGTGTGTGTGTGTACTCACCTAGTTGTGCTTGCGTGGGGTTGAGCTTTGGCTCTTTGGTCCCGCCACTCCAGGATTGGTCTTACGTATGTGGTATACAATGATTCTGAACGATTCCTTACACATATTCCTGAAGACTGTGTGTGTGTGTATGTGTGTGTGTGTGTGTGTGTGTGTGTGTGTGTGTGTGTGTGTGTGTGTGTGTGTGTGTGTGTGTGTGTGTGTGTGTGTGTATTATGGAAAGTGAAAGTGTACATTCACATTTGTGTACTTACCTGCCAGTGATTGTAATTTCGTAATTGTACGCGAGTACTAGGCCGTACTCGCATAGTTGTACTTGCTAAGTCATACTTGCCAAGTTGTACTTGTGGAGGACGAGTTACACAACCTCGGAGTCGCCTTTCAACCCTCCAAGCGACTTGTAACATAAGAATCTAAGCCAATTGGGCTCGTGTCATATATACAGGGTGACTCAAAGGGTCTGAACCCAAAGGACGAACTTGCTGAAATCTGATTTGCTTGTCCTTTTCCGTGTTAAGTGTGATCACCAATACGTGTGTAGTTTCCGGAAAGCCTGCCTCAACCACGTCAATTCTTATCGCATTCCGTTTGTTTGCTGTTATGAACCATGTGTGTTTGAGTGTGCGTGTTTGAGTGAGTGTGTTTGAGTGAGCGTCTGTGTGTCTCTCCTTGCCTCTGCCCGAGTTCATGCGTGCGTGTGCGAGTGCAAACGCCCGGAGATATCTATACATCATATCACATCATCGATAACGAAGCACAGGAGGACTTCTCAGCTGGCCACAGGAGGACCTCTCAGCTGGCCACAAGGGAACCTCTCAGCTGGCCACAGGAGGACCTCTCAGCTGGCCACAGGAGGACCTCTCAGCTGGCCACAGGAGGACCTCTCAGCTGGCCACAGGGAGACCTCTCAGCTGGCCACAGGAGGACCTCTCAGCTGGCCACAGGAGGACCTCTCAGCTGGCCACAGGAGGACCTCTCAGCTGGCCACAGGAGGACCTCTCAGCTGGCCACTGAAAGACCTCTCAGCTGGCCACAGGAAGACCTCTCAGCTGGTCACAGGAAGACCTACCAGCTGGCCACAGGAGGACCTCTCAGCTGGCCACAGGAGGGACCTGTCAGCTGGCCACAGGAAGACCTCTCAGCTGGCCACAGGAGGGACCTGTCAGCTGGCCACAGGTCAACTACCCCGCCGTCAGAGGGCCGTGGGACACCCCTACCCAAGCCTCGTCAGCTTAAACACCACTACGGACATTTTCACACCCGATTCCCGTGTTAATTATGTGCATGATAAACATAGTTAAATTAATGGCAGGTCCCCCGAGGTCAGGGGAAACACACACACAGCCTCGTTTATGAGCCGGCTGTCTCTCTCTGATAAAAATATATGTAATAATTTATTGCTCATGTTTTTAATTTGCTTTTATTCGGGTCGCTATTCTAAACGAAAATATTTAAATGTGAAAAAGTCTGTTTAAACTAATGGTAAAAAAATAGCAGTTTGAAGAATGAAATATTCCTGTATTTGGAACTTTTGCCCCCTCCAGATATATATATAGCAACCCGTTCTCGCAAATTTAATAAGTCAATATTGAGTTATTAAATATGTGCATAGGTGACATACTTAACATAATAGATACCCTTACGAATTTGCGAGAATGGGTTGCAACATATATATATATATATATATATATATATATATATATATATATATATATATATATATATATATATATATATATATATATATATATATATATATATTTTTTTTTTTTTTTTTTTTTTTTTTTTTTTTTTAATAAAATAGGAAGGGAGTACCACCTCTAGCTGGAAGAAGGGGGACCCATAGCCTCGGAGGAAACCACGCATAACGCATTAGAGGGAATGTTTAGATCCCCTCCAATACAGTTTCTGTGTGCTTTTCTCCTACCACCCCCTTCCTTGAATATTTTTTGTGCTTTATTATGCATTTGATGGTTACAAGATATACATGGGTTGATACAAAAATAATAATGCAAAAAGGTGCTTAAAGGTTATGGATCTCTTGAAGAACACAACAATGGGAAACATTGATGAATGTCACAGACGGGTTCGATCATTGTTGCAAGTCAAACACTTCTTCGAATTCCTCTGAAGTTGGACTAGTGCCCAAGACGCAACAGGCATTTCCCCTCTGAATTGCAACACTGAGGCGCTGGAACAAGAAACTTTTTGCTCTCTGGTCTTTTGTAGCGCTGATCAATTTGTCCCCCAATTCCTTCAGGAACTTCAATGCACATTTTCCCCACGAACCGAGGGTCTCCGAGCCGATCGGAACAAAGCTGTAGCAGTGTGCTAGACCTCTGTATTTAATAATTTTCTGCGATTCCCTGAAAGAAGCAGCACCACCGCTTTCATGTGTGCTGTAGTGGAGGTAGGTACTGGCCAGTGTGGCAGCGCACGTGTAGTCCCATAACACTTGCTTACCATCCTTCCAAGGTAGCAAGGTGACCGCATCAGGGCGCTTCTGAGGGTCGTTAGGTCTGGATAAGTGTGGTTCTCTTTGTGCCGGGCACGGGCTGTGGCGAGGCTCCTCTTGATGATGTCGTTGACTTCTTCATGTCTTGCAATTTTACCCTGTGATTTACGACATACCAGACCATGACGACCATATTGGTCTGCCATCGCAGTTCCACAGATGCACCTATGTTCGGTGAGGATGGGGGCGGCAAGACGAAGGGCACCTCCAATGCGGAGAGCGTCATGACTGAGGCGAGTTCCCAGGGCTGCATTGGGCACAGCAAATAAAAAATCCCCGGCGTGGGGTGCTGTTACCGCTAGGAGGCGGGCTTTGTTTTCAGCATCAGCGTTGTCAATCATTGCTGTGACAGTCTTTTCCATTATGGGGCTATCCCCCATATATATATATATATATATATATATATATATATATATATATATATATATATATATATATATATATATATATATATATATATATATAAAATTGGAGATCTAATTGTGAAGCTTGAGATTAATATTAAATTTAAACAATAATGAAAATAAATTTTTTGAGTTTATATCAATTTACATATTTTTTTATGTTTCACGTAATGAACAGCCCTCAAAAATACCAATGATATTTGTTTTATTGTATGATAAATTTTCTTACATTCAAAAAACTTACGACATTCTTAAATTCCGAATTGCATTCACTAAGATATCTGTGATGACATTGTTCAGACATAAGTAAACATTGCCCAATAGTAAGTCGATTGTATGTGAATAATAATAATAATAATAATAATACACAGAGGGTAATCAGACTAACGTGGTGTATCAGTGAGAAAATCCGTAGGGGGCCGTGATGAGGATTCGAACCTATGCGGTACAATGCCCATGTCGTAGCCTAGTTGACTAGGGCGTGTAAACACCCACTGCATAGATTCAAACCCTCATCACGGCTGCTACGGATTTCCTCAGTACTAATAATAATAAACACTTATGAGTAGTTTTAATATGAAAACAACTGACTTTCCACGTGATAATCCTAACTTAATTTTGGGTATGTGAGGTGTGACAATCGCTGTAACTAGTCGACAGTCGACCCCCTAACTGTGTACGCTTGTGTCCTCCCCCCGGCAGCCATGGAGGGGGTGGAGCAGCGCCTGGCCTCGCCCATGACGTCTTCAGTGGCACTGGCACCGCCCTGCCTCGACCAGCCGGAGCCTCACCTCAGCAAGGGTAACCAGGTGAGTCTGATGGAGCCTCCTTCATGCTCTCCATCCCCCGTCCTGGCCTCATACTCTCTCCTCTGTAGCACTGTGCGTACATATAATGTTCACATATTATAATTCAATATAATGTACACTCATTATGATTTAACATAATGTATTCGCACATATTATGATTCAATATAATGTACACACACATAATGATTTCAAATAATGTTCAAACATGATTCAATATCTCTCTCTAGGCTCCACCAGTGGAAGGAGCCGAGTCAAATATTCAACAAATATAATAGTTACCCATTTGTTTTGAGAAAGCCTTTGATGTTATGGGAGATTGTATGTTTTATGGTAGAACGGCCAAAGTATGAATAGCAGGGCATTTTTTATTTTCCAGACTTCAGTGAATAATTACTGTTAGGAAAAAAAAATTGTTTTAACATTTCTCTTTTCAAAATATTGAGCTGGGTGTAGCCGGTGGGCACTGCCAAAAATCGTCGATAGGGTCAGAATGTTACTCTGGAACGCTGTTCTTTCTTGAATTCTGGACACCCCGAGCAGTCTATGTCCGTCCCAAACCCCAGACCCTTCCCCTGCAAAGTTGGGTGAGTCTAGCCCCAAGTGTCTGTCCTCCAACCTTAGACAGACAATTTCCTACATATACAGATACTATATCAATTATTAAATTAAACAAAATCACAACCACGATATGTAATCTAAGATTGTAAACATTTTGGTGCAAACAATGTCCAATAAACTACCATTGTCAGCAAGAAATATTTGTGCAGTCTTAAACTGCTTCTTAGCAGAGGGTGTCCTAGCAACACCTCCCTCAGAGGTAAGTCCTGAGAGATCTTCACGGTGTATGGGCAAGCATTACGCGAGACTACAGGAGGGGAAGGTAAAGCTATATGCTTGAGTGGAGAGGGTTTAGCACACAAGTGAGATAGGGGGTACATCACGTTAGCATTATATAGCTATATGGACACGTTAGCATTATATAGCAGATGCAGCACCATTTAGAAGATGATATATTAGCATGCTGGATGGTAAGCATCATGCATAAGATGATACGGCAGTAAAATACCGGCGAAATATTAAATAATTCATGAATAATGAAGTATAATGAAGGGTGATAAAATAAATGTTAATTACTACACAATGAAGGAGGACATTGTGCTTAGGCTCCATGTAGCATGATGCTCACATATCCGAGGCTCCATGTGTGCCATGAGGCTCACATGAGCATGTTAGCCTCAGCTGGGGTAGGGAGACTTCCACTCCTGGGATTCTGGAGTGGGATTCTCCTACTCATGAGGAGTGGGAGAGCCGCGGAGGAACTGGGAAAGAGAGAATTCCAGAGAAACTTGAGGAATGAGATGGTAGGCGAAGTGACGGAGCTCCCGACGGAGGCCGGGTCAACAAGAGGGGGCGCCCTGCCTACCGCCGCCCTTTGCCCCCTGACCCGTGGCCTAATCCCACTTACAGTCCAGCCGACTCTTAGAGCCGCCACAGACAAGATCAAAGGGCAGCCCAGAGCACGCTTTGTGAGGCCCTGAATAACACCGGCGTCTTGAATACACCAAAGAGACATTCTTAATGACGGCGCCGCTCAAGGCCCCACTCCAAGTATAGAAAACTTGTCTGTTGATGATCCCCACCGATGCCCGCTTAGAGCCGATCCCCCCACCTCATCCCCATCCCCCCAAACCATCCCCCATTCCCCCCCCCCCCAACCATCCCCATCCCCCCAAAACCATCCCCTACCACATCTCTTAGCGTAAATAACGACGCATCTGACACCATCTATAGAGTTTTCCAAGACGACACTTTGGTGTCCTCGCCACTCATTCGTGTCTCAAAGCCGGGGATTACAGTCCTGAAGCAAGGATTGAGCAGACCTTCACTGAGGTTAATAGCGTTGGAATACCTTGAGACTTCTGCACTAAGCATATATTTGTTCGTATGTATCTTCATTCTTGCTGAAGACGGGGTAACTGGATTAGGACAAAACGGTAAAAGGGAACTTGCAAATACCGACGGCAAGCTTCTCCGCGGTTTTTAAAGCTTATGTACACACACCGCACGCAACGAGGAGATATATACACCAAGAGGTTATTATACTCTGCTTCGCGTTGTATATACACTGAGCTTTTACTCAAGTCTTGGACTATATTCAGGACTAAAGTATACTTGCTGGTTGGTTAGAAAGTTATTGTGGTGGCCTCCAGAAGTTGATAGGCCTTAAGCCCAACATCCCCCCCCCAAAAAAAATAAAAGGCATATGAATTAGCTTATGTGGTTGAGTGCTCGATGTACACCCAATGTGACTTGGGATGCGTGAGAGTAAAAGTGTGTAGCTAGACTCTATTCACGTGGGAAACGGAACGTAGAAGGCAGAGGAAGTGCGTCCAGGAGTCTCAATATTAATCAAACCTTTGGGTTAGATTTAAAATTTAAAGCTCGACTGAGCAGGAAAACAAAATCAGAGGGAGGGATAGGGCTCTGTGGCCCTATCCTCACCTCTGGCCCTATGGCCCTATGTGATGTGTAAATTAAGCAACCATAGATATGGTTGGTAGCAACTTGTTGCTTGGTATATATATTCAAGAGAATGAGACTAGGAGTTGACAGCCCCATGGCGTTGTTATGACTGGCACTCTTCATGAGACGGAGGCGAGCAAAGACTGGCGCTGCAGAGAAGAATGAGTGCAGCAAGGAAGTGATTATCAGAGTGCAAAACACCGCGCGCGTGTCAGGGAACATTCAAGAGTGCCTACACATAGCTCAGAGTGTCAATAGATACCAACAGACACAGAGTGAGGCCAAAGGATTTTGAGACACCGATAATACTATCGAGGGACATACATGACTCTGAGGAACAGTAAGAAAGCAGATTTGGATAATGATTATTAAATGACTGGAAAGTATTCCTCAAGCCACAAGCACAGATGGGAGAACCAGGGACCAGGATTCAGCAAGCAATGACGCATCTATTTACGAACCTGTACCGTTTTTCACAATCTTTGAAGGTGCTGTTTACATTTATTAAACGGTTTACGAGCATCAAACTTCTCCTGGTGCTTCGGAGCTCATAAACTGTTTAATAAATGCAAAACAAAAAGCTGCAAAAGATTGAGAAAATATGTACAGGCTCGAAAGTACTTGCGGAACTGAATCCGGGCCTCCTTGGGATCCTCAGGATACAATACCGGGCCACCAGTGATTGGTGTCGCAATACCGAAGGATCTCTCCTGCTCCCAACAACAGACTAGGGATTATAACGAAGTCCCAAAGAGCTATAGTGGCGTAACGAATCCAGAATTATGAACAGAATCTATAGTTCTCAGTCTAGATGAAATTACCAATGAATGCGGCTCGTACCGACACTTCAGGCTCAACACGCAGACTTTGTGCAGCCGGAAACTGATCGTTAAGACCACACTGGGAGACCAGCTGGAGACGGAAGGCCCGGCACAAGTTAATTACATGAAAATCACCCTTCGCTTCCCTCTGGCACTCCCGAGCAAGATTTCCCTTTGGCCTTCCATTTTCAAAGCATCATGGCAAGTTACGTGATCTGCAGTGCCTTTACAGCAAAATATCTTAAAACTATGAAAATGTGTGGTGAATACGATCAGCCATTAAATACAAATTAAATGCAAGCATAAACTACCAGTAAAACGTTTCTTCTTCACTCTACTAAATAAAGATTCGCACCCACATGCGCACTGTGATACACGATACAGGTGACGAGGCCAACGTTGCAATATTGCATCTCGCTCCCAAAAGCAAATCGGAAAGTGAACCTCAATAGCTTCGTTTGATAATAATCCGGATGTCCACCAACACTGAAATAGACGCTCCCTCGCGTCCAGCCCAGCCTCTCTACCTCCCAACCTCACCAATTCAGAGACTTACCACCCCCTCCGCACCTCGACTGTCTACCATCCCTGAATAAAAAAAATATTTTGCTTTCTCGTGACAAACTTCTTGGAATTTCATTTATAGATAATTCTGAATTTCTCCTTAAACACTGGAAATCCATGAACGTGTTAAGGTTATTCGTCTTGAAAGCACTGTCTTGAAGGCAGTGAGAGGAGAAGGACCAAGGAAGATGTGTTTGAAGAGCGAGAGTGCTTACACACAGCCTCCCTGCCTCTTGTATTCACTCCCAGGGATCTTTTCTTTAAGAAAATCTCACCCGTGGCTGAACACTTTGAGAGAGGCGCGAGAAGTTTTTGGCTAACGTAAATTCTGCAGAAGTGTTTCTTTTCTGGCTGATATTCAACACAGCAAAGTGTAAAGAACTCTACATAAAGACCAGGAAAGCGTAACCTCCTCATGCGCGTATTTACACATGCGCAACTGTGAAGAAAAAAAACCGGTAAACATTCAGATTTCCCGCGCGTTTGAATTTGAATCTCCCACACGATTACATCAAAGGCGCGTAGGTCAAAGGGTGCCAATTAGTGAAGATTTGTTCTTGAGGTGCGTGTGGGGGGTATTATGCGAGCGTGTTTGTTCTCTGCTACACCCATCCCCTTGCTCTTTGTCCAATCATATCCACCCTCCTGCATTCTCAATTGCACCCGACGTCTTTTTGTTAAATTCACTCACTCATTGTACGTCTCTTTACGTTCCAGCCTCTTCTTTTTTATATATAGAAGCGTCTTCAATTAAACGATTGTTGGGTATATAGTCCACAAGAACTAAAGTGGCATAAACAAAAAAAATTGAACATTCTGAAAAGGTATTTCGGGAGTTAATCCATAGAGTATTAAGAGTTATCCGGCGTTCAAGAGCACAGTATTGACTGGAACTCTTACCGGCGGCGCGTTAATTATTTGTCTCCTGGAAGCTGGACGCGCCAATTAGTATCCGAGCGTGTTTTTTTTATATTTTTTTTGTGTATTTTAATTGGTTCTGGTTCGTGAGGACATCAACGAGGCGATATTTGCCCCAGTGTATCATACGCTCCAGAATATGGAGTGTGACACGTGCATTATTTTTGCGGAAGAGAATGACAGGCCAGAGAGGTGATGAGGTGTGAGATGAGAGATGAGGTGTGAGATGAGAGCTCAGGTGTGAGACGAGAGATGAGGTGTAAGATGAGTGCTGATGACCAAAGTTTTCCCGTACCTAAGGGAAAAGTTAGAGTGAATCTGGCGAACAACTGTACATTACCACTGAGTGCCAGACTACCCGGACTTGCCTCTGATGCAGAGTCTTAACATAAGCAGATCAGAGATGGTAATTCCATTAATTACAAGCTAGAGATTCAATCCCCTCAAAGTGTGGTGGAAGGGGGAGGAGACTACACCATCCGTCTCCCCCTTCCCCCACCCATTCCTCGACCCATTTCCCCTCCTCTATCCCATCGCAATACCCATCCCCTCGCCACCCAGTACCTCACCCCTCTCTCACTTCTAACCTCAACCAACCTCTTTTTTTTTAACACAGGTGGGTACAGGAACGGACGACTTCTGACTCCTGTTAGCAGGCTGAGAGCTTTTCCCCTTTCCTATAGCTCATTGTAAGCCTTAGTCACTAACTTTTCCTGGAACTCGACCCGCCAATCGGTTTACAACCAGGTCCCCAATTACAGCTGGGTAAAGAGGATCGACTCCTGGCCAATCCTGGGTAGGAGTCGAACCTAGATTAAATCGCTCGAGAGACGCGATTACCACTACGCCACTAGCGAGGAAAATATTTGAACTTGCAACAACATGATGTTCTGACCGGAACTTTTAATAGATAAAAGTTCCGGTCAAGACGGACAGCTGTAGAACTTCTCGCCCTTAAATTCTAATATACAAAAAGTCACAATTTAATACGTCGTTTGTGAATAGTGTATAATCTCTGCCCGCTTACACAAACCCAAAATTTCCAGCTATACATGGAAAGTACCTAACCTTTAATGCAGCGATATCTTGTGTTTCAATTGTTACTACGATAACTGGGCCTCGGTGAGACTGTTGCAGATGCACGGAATCAGTTCGGAGCCTGTGTGTGTCCGAGCATTGCTGGCGAAGGTGTGTGTGTGTGTGTGTGTGTGTCCGGGCGTTGCTGGCAAAGGTATGTGTGTGTGTATGTGTCCGAGCATTGCTGGCGAAGGTGTGTGTGTGTGTGTGTCCGAGCATTGCTGGCGAAGGTGTGTGTGTGTGTGTCCGAGCATTGCTCACAAAGGTGTGTGTGTGTGTGTGTCCGAGCATTGCTCACAAAGGTGTGTGTGTGTGTGTGTCCGAGTGTTGCTGGCTAAAGTGTATTTCCTCATAGGTACTAACGAGGGCGTGTTTCCTCGGAGGTCCTAAACGAGAATATATTCCTCAGGTCGGGACGGTGATGCTGTACGGGGTTCCCATCGTCTCCCTCAACATTGATAACATCGAGCGCCTCTGCCTGGCCCAGATCTCCAACACTCTACTCAAGGTGAGAACCATATCCCACTCCAAGCTAACGTCACCGCTAAACAAACTCTATATAATGCTACTCTTACAAGACAAGCGGGAGACACAAGTAAACTCTCAAGAAATTGGATCATGAATATATTTTTGCGAAATTGGGCGATATTTTTAGTTGGTTTCTACGAGAAAGGGATAATTTTGAAGCTTGCTTTTACATCAACTTAATTATAGTCTTTACGACGACTGTATTACAGTCGTAATAATGACTGACTGCATTAATGCCTTTAGAAGTTCGCGTGAAACTTTTCTTTTTTTGTCTTTGTATGCTGCTTCTATTATCGCGTTATAGTGCGTTACGCAAGGTTAATGGTAATATTTAGGTGGGTGTACTAGTGGGTGCTCGGGTGTGGGAGTTGATTGTTCCTCACTGCACTCCCAGTGTACTCCTCCATACCCCCACCCCCCAGCCCCCTTCTCTCCCACAGTAAACTGAGGGAGTATTCATTCAGGGTAGCAAAGATATTCTTTTTCCTCCCACAGTTGCCTCTCCTATACTACTTTGTTCATCTTTTTTTTTGTATCTCTATTTTCTTCTGTCTCCTCTCCCCCACACCCCCGCCTCACTCCCCTTCATTAATAACTTACTTTTTTCCTTTCGTTTGTATAACTCTTGCCTCACTCTCTACTGTTGCCTGTCCTTACTTTCCCGCCCTGCTTCCCTGGCACTATCCCATCCCTCTCCATCATCCTCATCCTCTTCTACAACTTTCCCTTTTTCTCTCTTCCTGCCTCTACAACTTCTTCTCATTCTCCTCCCATTCGCCTGTTGTTCCTACTCCCTTCCTCTCTCCTCCAGCTCCTTCCCCCCCCCCTGCTTTATCCTTCCTCCTCTTCTGTTCGTATATCTTCTCCTCCTCCTCTCCCCCACACCTACGTTCTCCTTGGACCACACCAGCTGATAATGTCTGTTTTGGGTGTGTGTACTTCAAGCAGGAATTCAGCTACAACGAGATTCACAACCGGCGGGTGGCTCTGGGCATCACCTGCGTCCAGTGCACACCTGTCCAACTCGAGATCCTCCGGAGGGCGGGAGCGATGCCCATCTCCTCCAGAAGGTCAGAATCACCTGCGGGCGTCTTATGTATTCTGTGTGCAGGAGAAGAGCTAATGAACATATCCACAAGGGCCGTGATGAGGGTTCGAACCTATATCCGAGAGGATCCCAGGCGTGCCTTAATCGACTGTGCCACGACAATGGTTATATCCCTTGTGGATTTGTTCATTTGATGCATCACGCTATTGTGATTTCTGTGTGTAACAGCTAATGAGTTTATACTAATTATTTGCTAAAAACTTTTCTTCTGGTTATTGATTTGTTGTTGGTGTTTTTTTTTTAATAAGAGATAATTTCACATTTTTGACGTGTCTCTTTTAGGCTCATGAACTAGTGTGTAAATAGAGAGATTAATATTCTGTGTTTTTAAAGTATGCGCGTACTCGCCTATTTGGGCTTTCTGTGGTTGAGTCTCAATTCTTGGATCCTGCTTCTTAATATTCAGTTGAACAATGCACAGGCACTTTGAGGAACGTCATATCTGTATATGAAGCTCTGTATGAAGGCTGCCTCCGCCATTTCACATTTTAGTACACTTCATTTATTGCATAATCTGCCCTTGAACTAATTATTTATAATCTCAATGTACTTAAGTTTCTCTGTTTCCTTGGTTTTGTATCACTTAGCACCCTGGCCTTGTTTGCCTGTCACCTCTGTAGATGATTTTGCATGGATGTGTGCAGACAATGAGTCTAGGGCTGAAAATTATACACCAAACCCACACATCTGAAAATAAAGTAAGTGAGGTTTGGTCCATTCCAAACCTCACCAAACCTCATTATGGTGAGGTTTGGTCCGTCGTGTAAAAAAAAAGAGTGGTAGAGAAAGTCGCTAAAACTGGTAAGACTGTGAGGGTTAAAAGGGGAGAAAGTAAGAAGTATAGGATAGAAGTTAAGAGAAATAAAGTAAACTGAGGACGTCCTAATAATGGCACATAGGCCATCAAGGCTTCCGCAGATTTCTTTTATTCCTGTTGTCCTATGGTATAATTCTTGTCTTCTTGATTTTGACCTCACATTCTGACCTAATACATCGACTTTCTCTCTGCCACTCTTTCTTTACACGACGTGATAATAGTTTGGGACGGAGCAAACTGTCACTTTATTTTTAGACGTAGTGGATTGGGTGTCTATACTCGCCTGGTGTGTGTGTGTGTGTGTGTGTGTGTGTGTGTGTGTGTGTGTGTGTGTGTGTGTGTGTGTGTGTGTGTGTGTGTGTTCATTCCTTCGCAAGCTCACTTACTACAAGTATATACGTGAAGTCATACGCGAACTTATATTAGCTGTACATGACGAGGGGGGCCCATACCCCGCCACATCTCGCCACAGTCTCCGTCTTGCCTCACACAGGTGCGGAATGATCACTAAGCGAGAGGCCGAGCGGCTGTGCAAGTCCTTCCTGGGCGACAACTCACCGCCCAAGCTTCCGGAGAACTTCGCCTTTGACGTGATGCATGAATGCGCTTGGGGCTGCCGCGGCTCCTTCGTCCCCTCCAGGTTGGTCTTCACAGATTCCATAAGAACATACTTCCAGCTTCTTTGAGCATATGCCGACTGGAATACTAAGATCGCGACCATGAAAACAGTAAATTTAGCGAGGCAAATCTGGCGTAGAAACGTTTTTTAGTGCATAACGAGCTCAAAGTCAATTGTTTTATGTTTGTGTGTTCACTCTCGATGTTGTTGGTGTTTGAATGTTGACCAGACCACACACTAGAAGTTGAAGGGACGACAACGTTTCGGTTCATCCTGGACCATTCTCAAGTCGATTGTGACTTGAGCACAATCGCCCAGCCCTAACACTTCTTGGTGTTTGAAGTTCTCACGTGTTTAGCCTGCTTCTCTTACTGGCTTCGTGACAAGGGTGTTAGGCTTCACCTAACACCTAGCTCGTATTACTAAAAAAAAAAATCATATGAATAATCCCTTAAAATATCCAGTGATAAAGGCGGTGCTGATTTAGAGTGGGTCTGTCTGTGCCGCCAGATACAACTCGTCCAGAGCCAAGTGCATTAAGTGCCTGTACTGCGCCATGTTCTTCAGCCCCAACAAGTTCGTGTTCCACTCGCACCGGCTGGCCGATAGCAAGTACGTGCAGCCGGACGCCGCCAACTTCAACTCCTGGCGGCGGCACATCCGGCTGTCGGGGGAGCCACCGATGGACGTCCAGCATGCGTGGGAGGACGTCAAGGCCATGTTCAACGGCGGTACCAGGAAGAGACTGATGGCAGCTAGCACTCAGGTAAGGCATCACCAGCTCCTCTGATTGGTATGACTGGCTGAGGGCGCCCACATCGCCGCTTCTAATGCCAAATTAGGTCATCGTCTTTTATAATTAAATGCCGTTTAGCTTGCAATATTTGGACAAAAAATACAACGTTAAATGCAGGGCTTAGGGTGTATACCCCATGCTGCATACGTCTCTGTATAATCTGACAGCTTACTTAAAAAACTATGATGAGAAAGTATATCTGATCCAAGGTACAGCGCGGTCATATGGACTGTCGATTACCACAGTATTATATATATATATATATATATATATATATATATATATATATATATATATATATATATATATATATATATATATATATATATATATATATATATTCGCGTGCTGAAGAAACCGTTGCGTCACTGCACGTAATGCGTCAATGGCGTTCATATTTGCGTCACGCGGTAATCTATTGTATACTAACCCCCCTCCCCCCCCCCCTACACACACACATACATAATGTGTGTAGCATACATATGTATGAGTGTGTGTATATATTTGCATTGTTTCAATATGCATTATTAACTATTCAATAGTTCAGAAATGATCTAAACTAGGATATAAAAAGTTGATATTCTAGAGCAATGACACAATGGTTGATATAGGTGCCGCCAGGCGCTGTCTGGCGGCCCGACTCACAGTTACCAACACATGTCTTCGGCAGCGCCGTGTGTTTCCCCAGGGGCAAGGCTCCCGCATGTCCAAGGCGCCGCGACTGGACACGCCGCTCACCAAGCCGCCATCCTTCGCCCCGCCGGCGCTGAAAACCGTGGGCGCCGATCTGGCCTATCCGCCGCCCTACCTGGCCCCGCTACCCCCGCCCTATCCCTCCCATCACAAGGACGCCCACCAGACCTTCGTGGACTACCTGTGGGGAACCAGAGGGTCGTTACCGCCCCTTGGCCTGCCGTACCCACTAGCGGCGTGGCCCAGACGACCCCTACCCAGCTTCCCACCGCTGCCTCTCCCGGACCCCAGATCTGACCCGACTTCTGATCCCCGACCAACCGACGCAGAACCTCCCGCCCTCCGGCCGGCGCACTTGTCGGCGTTCACACCGGTGACCCGAGCGTCGCCCACGCCCACGGGGAGCACCGGGCGGGACTCGGGGGCGCCGCTCCCGGACTCCAGCAGACACTCGGACGATGAAACTGTCGACATCGAGGCCACAGACGACGACGCCGACCACAAAAGCGACGGCTACAAGAGCGACTCCTACAAGCACGAACTTTACAAAAGCGAGGCCGTCAAGCCAGACAGCTACAAGCCCAGTAGTTCGACGAAGCACCACAGTTTAGATACAGACCACTACAAGAGCGACAGTTATAAGCCGGACGACCTCAGAAGCGACCATGGCCCCGGCGAGGCGGAGGTAGAGGAGAGCTCTCGTGTTCTGTCCCGTCAGGAGGACAGAACACACAAGGAGGACCACGCCCGTGTCGCCCACGTCCGTGTCAGCAGCCCAGTGGCCAGCTCCAGCACCAACAGCCTGGAAACCTCCCGCCCAATCATAGAGGTAAGTCACAAACTAGACAACAACTTTCCTAAACAGAATTGTTATCTATTCTTTTTAATACCATTCCACAAAATGGTATTTATTTGTAATATTTTTTGTCTTCCATTTATTTCATTATAAAAATAGTGTTACTCATTATACCATAATGTATAATTTACTGACAAAATCTTACCGTTATCAATCTGTTTTTATACATAACAACATCTTACTTCTTTAAGTAGCTCGTAGGAGCTACTTCAGGTATGTTTCCTCTCACCTGTGGAAGTGACCTTCCAGTGGAGGTACACAACCTTAGTGACGGTGGGGTGTTGGTGGGGGAGGGGGAGATGGTGGGTGGGGTGGTGGGGGGGATGGAGGGAGGGGTGAGGGACACAAAGTGATATTCCATCCACAAGATGGTTGCTGGGAATGGTGAGGTAATTATGTGGAGAAAGCACTAAGCCAGTACGACGATAGAGCACTTGGAAGTGATATGGGGATAGGGAGCTGGGATAGGACGGAATTAAGGAATGGTGCTTAGCTACTTGAACCTTCGGTGATCGAACGCCGACCTGCAAAAAGGCAAGGCCGCCGCTGTATACCGACTGGAATACAGCGTAGAGACCTGAGTGGCGTGTCGAAGGCTCAGCTAGCATTCTCATCTCAGGTTCCTGAGAGCAAAGGCTGTGCACACCCTCGACAGGAAGCATTGTCTGGGCGCCAGTTTTTAATTGACCGCCTCTGTTCACCCAGAAGTAACCGAGTACCTGGTTGTTCACCCAGTGGCAGGTCGTGTTCCAGGGAAGCCTAGCGGGTAATGCTTACCATGAGCAATAGACGGAAAACAGCATTCTGAAGGGTTGAGCAGTACGACTCAGCAAGCCTAATTACTCAAGTAAACGCCCGTGCGCCCATGCACTCAAATTCACGAATGTGTTGAAACAAAATTGATGCATAACAACTGGATTATTATGTATAATTTCTTCAAAAAATTACAACAAAGTTTCATAATACTGAACAATAAAGATTAAAAAATAATGAACGGGCCGAATTACTGGAGGGTTCTAGCGTCTATCATCCAGGCTAAAACACAAGAAAAAATATAAATATGATTTACACATGAACGTGCCGTCAAACACACTAGTCACTAACCTTGCATAAATGCAGTCTTCAAAGAAGCTATTGCCACCAGTCGTCCTCACGTGTACTCGACTTGCTGAACATACACACTATGTGCATCTGCCCACACACCTGCCCTCACAAAACACGTGTGTTCAGTTAACAACACCTAGCAGTTAAAAAAAATGTACACACATACACAGGTCACAAAATGTGCACACACATGTACTATCCGAAATTGGCACACCAGCCACATAACGTACACACACACACACACACACACACACACACACACACACACACACACACACACACACACACACACACACACACACACACACACAGGGGCCTCGTAGCCTGGTGGATAGGGCGCAGGATTCGTAATTCTGTGGCGCGGGTTCGATTCCCGCACGAGGCAGAAACAAATGGGCAAAGTTTCTTTCACCCTGAATGCCCCTGTTACCTAGCAGTAAATAGGTACCTGGGAGTTAGTCAGCTGTCACGGGCTGCTTCCTGGGGTGTGTGTGTGTGTGTATAGTGTGGAAAAAAAAAAAGTAGTTAGTAAACAGTTGATTGACAGTTGAGAGGCGGGCCGAAAGAGCAAAGCTCAACCCCCGTAAAAACACAACTAGTAAACACACACACGCATGCACTGTAGCCACAACGCACACACACACACACTCTACTACAACAACGCACACACACACTACAGCAACAACCGCAACACTTTCACCAACAAACACACTTGACCAAAGAGCCAAAGCTCAACCCCCGCAAGCACAATTAGGTGAGTACACTGGAGTCAAAATACACAAGTGTGTTTCTCTGGTATACAGCTACCATCGATTCCTTTCATAAAGTTTTCGCATCGAGAAGATAATTCGAGAGGGATTAATAGTTTTTCTATCGTTGTCTGTGTGATCACTGAGAGACGCGAGAAAGGAGCTCGCTAGTGGTCCCTTCGATCACAGAGACGCGAGAGAGGAGCTCGCTAGTGGTCCTTCCGATCACTGAGAGACGCGAGAGAGGAGCTCGCTAGTGGTCCCTCCGATCACTGAGAGACGCGAGAAAGGAGCTCATTGTCCCTACTCTCCCCCCCCCCCCGTGAGAAAGGCGCCACAAGTCAACACCTACAAATAAAAATAAAAAAATAAAGTCTAAGTAGGGCTTGTGTTTGTCACAAGCCCCTCCCTCCCATTACGGGAATTCAACTTTCCTATGCAAATGAAGGCTACAGCGTAATGCATAAGGGAGTGGCACTATAATCAATGATCAAGATGTGTTTGCGCTAGTGATGTCTAACGCGCCATGACCCCCGCCGCTGCTAAGAACTCCCGGCCAATAATTTAACCAGTTACACACACCGAGAAAATCGCCGGTAAACAGAATTACACGAGCCGGAGCAAAGGCTGGAGGAGCATTATGGAAGGAGTATCGACTTGCTCACATAATGGCCAAATTGTTCACGGGCAGGTATACTCGTGACGTGGCCGATTATTATTATTTGTTAAACACTCACGGTTGTCCGGCATGAAGGACATCTGGAAGGAGGTCGGTGTGCGCTGGGAGGAGGTCGGTGTGCGCTGGGAGGAGGTCGGTGTGTGGTGGGAGGAGGTCGTTTTGCGCTGGGAGGAGGTCGGTGTGTGCTAGGAGGAGGTCGGTGTGTGCTGGGAGGAGGTCTGTGTGTGCTGGGAGGAGGTCGGTATGTGCTGGGAGGAGGTCGGTGTGCGCTGGGAGGAGGTCGGTGTGCGCTGGGAGGAGGTCGGTGTGTGCTGGGAGGAGGTCGGTGTGTGCTGGGAGGAGGTCGGTGTGCGCTAGGAGGAGGTCGGTGTGTGCTGGGAGGAGGTCGGTGTGTGCTGGGAGGAGGTCGGTGTGCGCTGGGAGGAGGTCGGTGTGTGCTGGGAGGAGGTCGGTGTGTGCTGGGAGGAGGTCGGTATGCGCTGGGAGGAGGTCGGTGTGCGCTGGGAGGAGGTCGGTGTGTGCCGGAAAAGAAGTTGGCGTGACCTGATGCACGAGACGTACGCACAACCACCTTCATCAAATTCAGTGTTCTTCCAGACGAGGGCCAGATACTGCCTGCCGTTCGTCTCCACGCCTACTAGCACCTGATTACCTCACTCTGGTTAGTCAAAGTCTTAAGAGCGCTCAAGGCATGCACGGAGCCTGGCTACAAGGGGTCGTGGGGGGCCCATGGTTAAGATCCCCCTCCGTCCGTCAAGACGTGATGGAAGACCCGCTCCCACTGTTGACCTTCCTTCCCTCTGCCTCGCTTATTTGCATATCATGTTGAAGTGTGTGTAGTTGCACTATATCATCGCACTTCAGTGTAACACCTCTGATCCCCATGTGTTTGGCAAGTATATCGCCTCTCATAAATTCTTGAATGTATCTTTGGAGTGCAAGTGAAGTGTACAGAACGATAAAAGACCGAGGGGAAAATTACCCACAGGTATGCTACGTCCTAATGGTGCTGCGACTCCCCAACTGAATCTTCGATTCCAATATACCACCGTAACGTCTAGGCAAGAAAATGGGTTGACAAATAAATTTCAGTAATATGTAATATAAAAAAAAAACGAGTAAATGCAGAACGTGTAATCCAATTAAATTTGTAGATGTCCGCCGCTTGTCTCGTTAATAAAGTCCACCGAGAAATGAACACCTGCACGATATAATTCCTACAAATGGTAATAAGAAGTGCCGCATGATGCGGACCGGCGACAGCGACCAAACAAGGTGGTGGTATCGACTCGAGTCGGCAGGAGCGCTTTACCTCTCCGGGTCTTGCCGTGAAATGTGATTACAAGTAATTGAGGGAAGTGGCGAGTCCCACCTCAATGGTAAACAGCAGAACGTCGACCCTCCCTCCTAATTGTTAGCGCCACTCAGGCTCCTCACTGCTTACCCGACAATTACCCAAAGCTTTTCTTGTTGGTTATATGTCGTAATGCTCCTCTCTCTCTCTCTCTCTCTCTCTCTCTCTCTCTCTCTCTCTCTCTCTCTCTCTCTCTCTTTCTCTCTCTCTCTCTCTCTCTCTCTCTCTCTCTCTCTCTCTCTCTCTCTCTCTCTCTCTCTCTTTCTCTCTCTCTCTCTCTCTCTCTCTCTCTCTCTCTCTCTCTCTCTTGCCCCCCTGGAACAACAACAGCGCCTGTCGGAGTGAACAGAATGCTATACGGGAAACCATGCACTGCGGGTGGGTGTCTGTAGCCAGTGAGGGGCACGACTATATCTGCTCCGTGTGTGTGTGTGTTTTAGGGTTGAGTCACAGGCGAGCGTTTCACTTCACCATTACTCTGAATTCGTAAAAGCGCAGCGTAATTATAGTGTGAAATATAATGAGTGTGGCAAGTAGTCTTTTACGCAATCTAATGCCGGCTTTCATAATGCAAGGGAGCGTACGCTCCAGTTTTAAGCGGTAGAAAAGCGAAACAATTGTTATCGTATTCTTTGTAATTTTTGACAATTTGCCAGTGCAAATGGATATTATGAAACTCAAGTTACTCTCCATTACCACATGCTTCCGCTCAGCCTACGCTGCCCTGTAATTCAGAAGCCGCCTTCCTAAACTCAACGTTTATCAAGCTTTGATGAGAGTTGAGTCAGATGGGCTCGAACCCGCGGCGCTCTCAAGCTAAAGCCTTGCACCACCGGGTACAGTATCACATGTTGCAAGCACCTCCAGAAACACTATTACAAAATGGAAATATAAACGGCTGCGTTTTTCATAAATATATTCCTTCAATTATTATTTAATAACTCTTTTGGGGACACGTTTAACACTGTTGGTAGAATGTGGTGCTCTTTTTTTGTCCTCAGATGCCAAATCCACTTCTGTATGTCTGTCTGTCTGTCTGTCTGTCTGTCTGTCTGTCTGTCTGTCTGTCTGTCTGTCTGTCTGTCCAAAATTGGAGGCCAGAAGCTTGGGGCTAGCCTAGCAATCTTTACAGGGTGACGGGTCATTGTTCGTGGAGGGTCACAGGAAGGTTAGGGTCGAGCCTCATGATGGAGAGGGAAGGTGGTGAAGGAGAGGGAGGGTGGTGATGGAGAGGGAAGGTGGTGAAGGAGAGGGAGGGTGGTGATGGAGAGGGAAGGTGGTGAAGGAGAGGGAGGGTGGTGATGGAGAGGGAAGGTGGTAAAGGAGAGGGAGGGTGGTGATGGAGAGGGAAGGTGGTAAAGGGCAGGAAAGGTGGTGAAGGGCAGGAAAGGTGGTGAAGGCCAGGAAAGGTGGTGAAGGGCAGGAAAGGTGGTGAAGGGCAGGAAAGGTGGTGAAGGAGAGGGAAAGTAGAGATGAGAAGTGTTGTAGATGGGGGTACCAAACGGAGCCTGGGAAGTGAAAATGGTTATAATGATGAGGATGGTCGTGTGTAGTTTAGATCGTTACAGTGTACCAGGTTCTTTGATGTGAAGAAAAGTGTAAAAAAAAAAAAGTGTGATTAAGCTAGTTACAGTGGGGGGGAAGACGGCGTGTAGTTAAGATGGCTGTAGTGATTAGAATCTTGTGTAGTGGTAAAGTTGGTTTCAGTGAGGACGATAATATGTAGTGAAGATGTGGCCCTCAGTCACCGGAGCAGCGCTGAGGGGGTTGCTCACTAGTATATGTTGGTATATTTTGGTAGCAGTCTTTCTTGTAAACATATGTTGTTAAATATGGCCGAAAAAGTAAGATTAATAATTCTAACACGAATTTTCTCAATATTTCTTATGTTTCTCTTTACCATCGACAGTAAAAAGAAACATAAGTAATATTGTGAAAATTCGTGTAAGAATTATTAATCTTACTTTTTCGGTCATATTTATCAACTAGTATATGTGTGCATATATTTATAAATAAAAGGAAAATGTCTGTTTGAGGTTGGAGACCGAAAGCTTGGGGCTCTAGCCTCCGCAGTTTCTCCAGTAATTGCTGTTGGGTACGTGCACAACATGGATGGCTCAGAATGACCATCAAGGAAAAAAAAGTTCAACGTGACATTCTGTCAATACTATCCTCACGATAAATCTTGGAATATCATATTAAATGGACCAGGAATTATTATTTTTTCTCTCGCCTGTCTTTATATAGTGTAAAACAGTAAGCACTGATGTTCGTAAAATTTGATTTAATCTAGCATAATTTGCCTATAGCTGTAATATACAAGAAGTGATTGTGAGGCAGCAGCTCGGGGAAAGGGATTCTCTCTGGGGTCAGTGTGTTCGTAGTTGTAAGAGATGGGGAGATATGAAAGAGAGGGGAGGGGAGAGAAGGGAAGGGGGAGGGAGATAAAAGCAGGAAAACATACCTCATGTCAACTCCTTCCAACAAACAAACTGCCATATATTTCATTTATTCAAACTGTGATGTTAATGTGTTAATTAAGAGAGGGAAAAAGAAAAGGGAAAAACAGAGATAAGAAGAGATATACACAGACAGGAAGACAGACAGAGGGAGGAAAAGGAGAGAGAGAGAGAGAGAGAGAGAGAGAGAGAGAGAGAGAGAGAGAGAGAGAGAGAGAGAGAGAGAGAGAGAGAGAGAGGGAGGAAAGAGGAGAGTGAAAGAAAGGGGAGAGAGAGAGAGAGAGACGGACCTGGGCACCGCCGGGTACCCACAGTCTGGCCAATATTAACCCCTACAACATACCCATGAGCCTCGGACCAGCACACGGGGGCCACTACGCTAATACGTCTCCCACAGTCTCGTACCAATATTTCACTGCTCGTTCAAATGAATCGTTAATTTTTGGGTAATTGTACGAGTAACTCGGAAAACTATAAATGGTGATTTTAACCTGGTGACTAACGACCACAGACAATGAATCCAACGGACGAAAATTAGTTAGTGAAATTAACAGTGGAAGCCGAGCTGGGAGTGTTGCCAATGCTGAATATTATAGCGGATTATACACCGTGTTATTTATTTGGTAGTGTAAATATTTACTGGTGGTAGTGTGTCATATGTGGGAAAGCGCTTAGAAGGGGCAGGACAAGCTCATAAATTGGCATGAATTATCAGCAGATTTATCCCTTCAACTAATTGCGATATGTATGTATATATATATATATATATATATATATATATATATATATATATATATATATATATATATATATATATATATATATATGTGTGTGTGTGTGTGTGTGTGTGTGTGTGTGTGTGTGTGTGTGTGTGTGTGTGTGTATTTACTATTAGCTCTTGGACCCCGCCTTTCTAACCAATTTATTTTTCCACTATTATTTCAACTACGTATATTTCTCTCTAACACACACACGCGCGCAGACACACACACACACACACACACACACACACACACACACAAACAACAAACACACACACACACACACACACACACACACACACACACACACACACACACACACACACACACACACACAGAAAGCAGCTCGTAACAGCTGTATAACTCCCAGACACCTATTCACTGTTAAGTTGAACAGGCGCACCAGCGTGAAAGAAATTCTGCTCATTTGTTTCTGCCTCTGCCAGGGATCTAACCCGGTCCCTTAGGACTACGACTCCAGAGCGCTGTCCACTCACCCTGCGAGGCCCTGTGTGTGTGTGTGTTTATACAGGATTCACATTAAAATTTTAAGAACAGAATTTCTACTGTAACAGGGAATACAAAGTGCGGGTACGCCTCAAAATGCCATCCACTAATGAGCCGCAAGTAAGAGGTCTAGCCGGGAAGGGGGGCCGAGTTGCTCCTCATTTTTCTATTTTCAAGTGGCACTCGAGGTGGAGTGTTACTTCCGAGCGAGAAAAGTAATATAATTATCTGACCATGACGATTAAATGCTACTTGGAAAGTATGTGAGGATAAGGATTTGGGACAGGACGAAGGAAAGGAATGGTAACCAACCACTTACACGGTCGGGAATTGAACCCCCCTAACCTGCAAGAAACGAGACGGTCGCCGATTCGTAAGATACATTCCAACCACTTAAGAGTCGAACCCTGTGAGCGTTGTGTCGTAACTAATAATTCGGTCGAGGTAATTCTAGTAGTGATACTGTTAGTCACACTAGTAGATCTGCTACTAGTTGTATAAGTATTATCAGTAGCTACAGCAGTGGTTGTCTCCCCCACTCCGTCAGCACCTCCTCCTCTCCGTCAGCACCCCCCCCACTCCCTCTCCGTCAGCACCCCCCCCCCCACTCCCCTTCCGTCAGCGCCCCTGGTGTGAACCTGCGCGGTCGGAGAATCAATATCGCGAGTCGGCAGCGAGAGAGTTCGAGCCTCAGCCTATGAATGTTTGATAAGTCACGCTGATCACGCTCAATGGCGGGGTAAATAAACACGCTTACGAGGTGTGGGAGAGTGTGAGGTGGACGGATGTTAGAGGAAGGGCGCTGGAGAGGAGAGAGGGAGGGACGCAGAAGAGGGGGAAGGAGGGACGCAGAAGAGGGGGAGGGACGCAGAAGAGGGGGAGGGACGCAGAAGAGGGGAGGGACGCGAGAAAAGGGAAGACGAAAAGACTGTAGGTAGAAAGGAGTGGGAACTGAGAGGGAGTTGAAGGAAAGGGATTGAATGAGGAGGAAGAGAGAGAGAGAGAGAGAGAGAGAGAGAGAGAGAGAGAGAGAGAGAGAGAGAGAGAGAGAGAGAGAGAGAGAGAGAGAGAGAGAGAGAGAGAGAGCATGGGGTTGAAGAAGGAGGAGTAAGAGAAAGAGGTTAAACTAGGGGAAGTGAAAGTAATTTAAGGAGAAGAAGTGAGACGGGTTGAAGGAATGGAGGTGAGAGGAGTTGAATGCAGGGAGGAGAATGGAAAACTAAAGGTGTGAAATGAACGTGATGGAGATGGAGAAGAATACAACGAAGACGCAGGAATAAAGCGAGAAGGAACATCAGGTGTAAAACGGGAGGAAGATGGAATAAACAAAAATTGTGAGAGGGAAAAGAGAGGGGGAGAGAAACAGGAAATAGAAGGACGGGAAAGAAAAGAAAGAAGAAGGACTGGAAAGGAAAGACAGAAGGGAAAACCAGGAATGACAAAAAGAAAGAGGAATCCACAAGAGAGAGTAGGAGAAGAGAGGGAGACATGCTAGGAACAAGTGCCACGAGAGGCACCACACGCATGGCACCTCACAGACAGCATGGCACTGGACAGACAGCATGGCACTTCACAGACAGCATGGCACTGCACAAACAGCATGGCACTGCACAGACAGCATGGCACCTCACAGACAGCATGGCACCTCACAGACAGCATGGCACTGCACAAACAGCATGACACTGCACAGACAGCATGGCACCTCATAGACAGCATGGCACCTCACAGACAGCATGGCACTGCACAAACAGCATGGCACTGCACAGACAGCATGGCACTGCACAGACAGCATGGCACCTCACAGACAGCATGGCACCTCACAGACAGCATGGCACTGCACAAACAGCATGACACTGCACAGACAGCATGGCACCTCACAGACAGCATGGCACCTCACAGACAGCATGGCACTGCACAAACAGCATGACACTGCACAGACAGCATGGCACCTCACAGACAGCATGACACTTTACAGACAGCATTTCACTTCACAGACAGCATGGCACCTCACAGACAGCATGGCACCTCACAGACAGCATGACACTTTACAGACAGCATTTCACTTCACAGACAGCATTGCACCTCACAGACAGCATTTGACCCTTCACCTACCCTAACATAAACACTTCAAAACACACTTTAAACATTTCTAGCACACTGTTGCTCTGCGATTGTCTTGTTTTGAGGAGTGAAAACAATCAATAGCTGGCAGAGATCCATACCTGATATTGTCTGGGGCTCACTCACTCCTTCTATGCGTTTTTATTTCCTCAAGTGCAGGGAGGGAGGGAGCCTTAACCGCTGCGGTAGATCAATAATGCATGGGGATTGTTCTCCTGGGGATTGTATACACTTTTAATTGTCCGTGATTGGATGGGAACTGACTTCTCTACGTGGTCGTGATGGTGGTGGTGGTTGTGTGGTAGTGATTGTGGTAGTGGTCAGTATCAGGTGGTAGCCTGGTCAACTGGTTGGTGATTATAACGTGTTGCGCTTGCAAGATGAAACATTAAAAAACAAACTTACAACAAATATATTTTAAAAACTCCATATCATGCACAAATATATATACCTGTAACTTTCCTGAAACCTTTGCCATCTTAAGCATCTCGTATTCCACCAAAAACATTTTTTGTTAAAAATACGAGAATTTACATGAAAAAAAAATGGTGTTCAAGTGTAAGAAATATTTTCAAGAGGTTCGAAAAGCCATCGACTTCCCCAAACTTGTTAATCCAATACAGTCGTTCCAGGAGTCAAACTTTATCCCTAACAATTCCAACTTCCGAAAACCCTTGAGTAAAACAGGCAATTCCAGTCTGGTTAAAAACTTAAGATTAAATGTGCAGTCGTCTATGTAAAACTAAAACTTGGTCATCGAAAATTCAAAGGTGAAATTTCCAGCAGAGTCGAGGAGTTTGCGGAGTCAGTGTAGCGGTACACTAAACCCCCCAGGGTCGTGTGGGGGCTTGCCTTCCCCCCCTCCTCCTCCTGTACCGTCCCAGCCCTGTCCCGTCCCGTCCCGTTCCATAACAGTCCCGTTGTGGCCCACTTTCGTCCCGTTCCAGTCCAAGCCTCGACCCATGTCAATCTGTCTCTGCTCTTTGTTTAACCGTCCATTCTATCTTCATATATACTGTGTGTGTGTGTTTGTGTGTGTGTGTGTGTATGTGTGTGTGTGTGTATGTGTGTGTGTGTGTGTGTGTGTGTGTGTGTGTGTGTGTGTGTGTGTGTGTGTGTGTGTGTGTGTTTGTGTGTGTTTGTGTGTGTGTGTGTGTGTGTGTGTGTGTGTGTGTGTGTGTGTGTGTGTGTGTGTGTGTGTGTGTGTGTACAGCCCATCCTCCTGCCTGCTTAGTGCTTATAATAACGATGAGGGCCATAGTACATATATGCCGTAATGGACAATTAAAAAAGTAGAAATCGTTACTATTGAATTTAAACAAAATGAAAAGGTATTTGTATATATGTTGCAAAGACAACTTAAACTAACCTAACTTTCTTAGGCCTAATGCACGCTATCTGAGGCCTAATATAGCACATATATGTGCTATACTAGGCCTAGGGATTATTAAGTTTTTTCAGCTTTATTTCTTCGAACTCATATATAAAGTGAATAGTACCAAATTCAACCGGAAACCCCACCCCATCCTCTTTCTTACAGACCGATATCCTTAACGACCTGATTAATCACTGCTGAGTATGTTGCTTGAGACGCATCGAGTTAGTGCGACGACTCCACGCTTGGTGGCCAGGGTTGATAGCCTGTGTCGATAACAGGAGTCAACAAGATGACTAGAAAGATGAACAGGATGATTACTCTCGATCTTCCTTCTTCTGACCTCCTTTTTATACCTTTCATCCAGCCACTTTCCTACCCCTCCATTCAACTTTTCTTCTGTTCATTCCACTTGGGTTCCATCTATCCCATTACCCTCTATCCCAGCTTCTCTGTCCACCTTCCCACCCTCTCTCCCAACCCTCATCCAGTGGCCACGCGCCTCTCAAATTCCAATTCTCATGCGAGGGGTCCCTTCCCACGTCTCTCTCTATCCCCCTGTTTACCTTCTCCTTTTTACATGAGGGTCGTTCTAAAGCACCCATTCATTAATGTCTTTAAACGGCTTAGCACACAGAGCATCTCTTCAGGGGTGAATATAAACCGTGTTTACTGTTCATTAAACACAGACATTCGCTTGTTCTTTGACTTAGCACCGGGTTGTGCCCTTGTTTAACAGTCTTGTTTACCTTATATTTAAGGTTGTCTGTAAACCAGAGTGACAGCATCTCCCATCCTCTCCGGCTATCTCAGGTTAACCTCTCCCTCCTCCCCCCCTCTCCCTCTCTAGCCCTCTTCCTTCATTCCTGTGTCAGGTGTTGATGAGGTAAACTGGAAGTTGTGGCAGGTGGAGATGTGTTGTGTCTCGGTGCTGAAAGTCCAGTTTGTGTAATGAGTTTTATTAGCTGTAATGTGTTGTGTTAGCTTGCTTCCTCCTCCTCCACTTGTGGAGCGAGTAGTATGTATACCTATACAATTCATAAGATAAATATAAATTTTTACATTACAAACGATAAACATAAATTATACATTCCACACGATAACATAAGTTATACATTACGCATGATAAATTATGTATTCCACAAGAATATAAGAATTAAAATAACAGGAATATCCATTTGCAAACGAGGAGTCACAATAACGTGGCTGAAATATGTTGACCAACCCACACACTAGAAAGTGAAGGGACGACGACGTTTCGGTCCGTCCTGGACCATTCTCAAGTCGATTGTGAGAATGTCACAATCGACTTGAGAATAGTCCAGGACGGGCCGAAACGTCGTCGTCCCTTCACTTTCTAGTGTGTGGTCTGGTCAACAACAATATCCATTGTTTCATGTTCTATTTTGTGATGATATATTTATTATCTTAATAATATTATCCGCGTGTTATAACCTTTTCAGCCATTTCTAGAATTGAATCATGTCACTCCTTATTCATCTTCTTCTTTCAAGGGAGCACTGATCATACTCAAGCATTAGCAAAACATATAAATTAACGTCTTAGCGTACAAGTACACTAGTTTACAAACAGGTCAACATACTGATACTACGTGTTGTCATCCTCAACAAAGTCACACACAAAAGTCTTTTGTTGCACACAAAAGGAAATGACTAAATAAGAAAAATAGCAATTTCAACCATCAAAGATGTAGAGGTGCGAAATACGTAGTCAATTTTGGAGAAACTTATTACAATTCCGTAGAATTTGAAGGAAGGTGAAGAAAAGACCCACTGGATACAGTATTCTGAGCACTGTATATAGGACCTTGAGAAAGGATGTAGGTTACATTCGAAAAATAGTTTTTTTTTTAATACACTTGAACCGCAAATGGGTCTTTCTTTCATCTTCAGTAGTTAATTTTGTTAATAAAATGTGGATGAAAACTCCGTAGAATTGTTCCTTTGCCAATTAAATTTTTTTTAAATACTAAAATACACCTGATGAACTCTCTCCCTCCCCTCTCACCTCTCCTTCTCCCTCCCCTCTCACTTCTTCTCCCTCCCCTCTCCTTCTCCCTCCCCTCTCACTTCTCCTTCTCCCTCCCTTCTCACCTCTCCTTCTCCCTTCCTTCTCACCTCTCCCCCTCTCATATACCCTCCCCTACCCCAAGCGTCGCCCCGAGCTCCCCCTTGATTATGTTTGAGTGTTCCGCGTCGTGGCTCTCCGGGCTATTTACCGGTCACATTTTGGACAAGTTTTTGTTTCAGCGGAAGAAGGATGTATACCTGAGCAGCCATCAAGGGGGGGGGGAGGGAGGGGGGTTTTGTTATATTTGCTCCCTCTCCTTCCTTTATCCTTTTTTTTGGATCCTTCTTGATATGTTTCTTTCTCTATATATCTGTCCTTCCCTTTCTCGCTTCCTCCCTCTCTTCCTTTATTATTTTAGATACTTTCTTACCATTTAACCTTCATTTCCTCTTTCATTCTTCCTTCCCTCCCCTCCTTTCCTTTCCCTTGCTGCCTTCTGACCCTCTTGCTCCCTACCCGCACCCTTCCATCTTCCTTTCAATTCTTCTCCCACTCTCTTTCCTATTCTCTCTTCCTATAACTCCCCTTTCTTCCCAGATAAGCAAAAATCTATTTCAACTCTTCCTTCCCCGTCTCTCTCTCTCTCTCTCTCTCTCTCTCTCTCTCTCTCTCTCTCTCTCTCTCTCTCTGTGCTATATAGTTGTAATGACCTAACGCTTTTTCCTGGTTTACATTCTTATGAACTGTGGGATTCTGACAAATATCAGAATCTGGCTAATGATTGGCTGAAGTGGGTTTCCAGGCTTGTGCGTCTTGACATACATCATACTCTCTGACCAAACTAAGTTCCAAAGGGTAACGAAGGACACTACAGCCGAATTAAAAGCAAAGGTCAACAAACTGATCGAAACTGAACGCCAAGAAATCCGGACTCCACCTGCCAAAGATCATTGGGGAATATAAACCTGGATATGCGTATGGAAATGTCAAGACGCACAAGCCTGGAAACCCACTTCGGCCAATAATTAGCCAGATACCCACACCCACGTACAGACTGGCGAAGCGACTCAACGGCCTGCTGACTCCTTATGTTCCTTGCGCCTTCAGCCTGAAGTCTCCAAAGGAATTTGTGGACTTACTGCGGGGCACACGGGCCACAGGGATAAGAGCCTCGTTGGACGTAGAATCGCTGTTTACCAACGTACCTGTGGACGAGACAATCGGAATGATAGCCGACAGAGTGTATCGTGATCCAGCCTGTACTCCTCTTGACATGCCAGAAAGTATTCTGAGGAAACTACTCCAAGCTTGTACTAAAGAGGCACCCTTCTTGAGCCCGGATGGGCACATGTATAAGCAAGTAGATGGGGTCGCCATGGGTTCTCCCCTAGGTGTCCTGTTTGCAAACTTCTACATGGGTACCATCGAGCAAAAAGTCTTAGTCGACATGAACTTGAAACCGGCCATATACTGCAGGTATGTTGACGACATTTTTACACAGGTACCTGATGTCAGACATCTGCAGGAGCTGAAGGAGGCATTTGAGCAGAGTTCCGTGCTGCGTTTCACTTACGAGACGGAAAAGGATGGGAAGCTGCCTTTTCTAGATGTAACAGTCATGGAAAAGGGCGGAGGTTTCCACACTGCAGTCTACACTAAGGAAACAAACATAGGAATGTGCCTAAATGCCAACAGCGACTGCCCTGACAGGTACAAGAGGAGTGTTGTTAACGCATACGTCGACCGTGCTCTCAGCCACAGCTCAGAATGGAAGCAAGTCGACGAAGAACTCTGTAGGGTAAGGCAGGTCCTAGTCAATAACGGCTTCTCCAATGGTTTCATCGAAGACATCATAAGAAGGAAAGTGAAAAGCCATGCAACCTCTGAAGAGACAACTAACACAACACCTATACCCCCTATTAGACTATTTTACAGGAACTTCTTTTCCACAGCTCATAAAACGGAGAAAGGGTCCTGAAAGATATTGTTAATAGAAACGTTATCCCTACAGACAAAAATCAGAGGATACAACTGACGATTTACTATAAAACCAGAAAAACGGCCAGCCTACTCATGAGAAACTCTCCAGACACAAAACAGAACGCTTTAAAAGAGACTAACGTCGTCTATGCCTTCAAATGCCCACTTGGGGACTGTAAGCTCCAAAAAACCCAGTATATAGGCAAGACAACAACATCTCTTTCTAGGCGTTTAACGATGCATAAGCAACAGGGCTCCATTAAGGAACATATAATCTCTTCCCATAACCAAACCATCGCCAGAGAAATCCTAGTAAACAACACAGAAATCATCGATAGATACAGCGATAGCAGGCGGCTTGACGTTTGCGAGGCACTACACATCAAGAAGTCAACACCAGCAATCAACAGCCAATTATTGCACAACTATATTCTACCCACCTCAAGACTCCGCTCCAATATAGAAGCATCAAGAAATATGGACCAATAGGCTTTCTACAAACACTTCTATTCAATACCCATTGTTTCTGTTCTGTCTTGTGTTGATACTTTTAATACCCTATTAATATCCCCTCTTGTTCTGTCTTGTGTTAATGCCACATCACCCCTCCCACCTCACTCAAATGTAGATATAAAATCAGAGATACGTAAGTTCTAATCAGTTGTGTATTTGTGAAGTCTTTGAAAATGTAATAAGTTTTACGAAACGCGCCCGTGTCGCGTCAGACTAGAAATAAAAATGAATTTTGGAGAAGTGATTTTTGATTTACCTCCAACAGTGAAGCGTAATGTACGAAAGATTGAGAAAATTCGTGTTAGAATTATTAATCTTACTTTTTCGGTCATATTTAATAATATATATATATATATATATATATATATATATATATATATATATATATATATATATATATATATATATATATATATATATATATATATATATATGTACAAGACGATATGAACGGATGATCACGTACAACCAAATCTCAAATGCGCCTCTAAAATAGCTGCCATATTCAGCTATTAATTGAAAGTGCTGTGTGTACTCACCTAGTTGTACTCACCTAGTTGTGTCTGCAGGATCGAGCATTGACTCTTGGATCCCGCCTTTCGAGCATCGGTTGTTTACAGCAATGACTCCTGTCCCATTTCCCTATCATACCTGGTTTTAAAATTATGAATAGTATTTGCTTCCACAACCTGTTCCTGAAGTGCATTCCATTTCCCCACTACTCTCACGCTAAAAGAAAACTTCCTAACATCTCTGTGACTCATCTGAGTTTCAAGCTTCCATCCATGTCCTCTCGTTCTGTTACTATTCCGTGTGAACATTTCGTCTATGTCCACTCTGTCAATCCCTCTGAGTATCTTATACGGTCCTATCATGTTCCCCCTCTCCCTTCTTCTTTCTAGTGTCGTAAGGCACAGTTCCCTCAGGCGCTCCTCATACCCCATCCCTCGTAGCTCTGGGACGAGTCTCGTTGCAAACCTCTGAACCTTTTCCAGTTTCATTATATGCTTCTTCAGATGGGGACTCCATGATGAGGCGGCATACTCTAAGACTGGCCTTACGAAGGCAGTGTAAAGCGCCCTAAATGCCTCCTTACTTAGGTTTCTGAATGATGTTCTAACTTTTGCCAGTGTAGAGTACGCTGCTGTCGTTATCCTATTAATATGTGCCTCAGGAGATAGATTAGGGGTTACGTCCACCCCCAGGTCTCTTTCACGCGTCGTTACAGGTAGGCTGTTCCCTTTCATTGTGTACTGTCCCTTTGGTCTCCTATCTCCTAGTCCCATTTCCATAACTTTACATTTGCTCGTGTTGAATTCTAGTAGCCTTTTCTCTGACCATCTCTGCAATCTGTTCAGGTCCTCTTGGAGGATCCTGCAATCCTCATCTGTCACAACTCTTCTCATCAACTTTGCATCATCCGCAAACATCGACATGTAGGACTCTACGCCTGTAAACATGTCGTTAACATATACAAGAAATAGAATTGGTCCCAGCACCGATCCTTGTGGTACTCCACTTGTTACTGTTCGCCAGTCCGACTTCTCGCCCCTTACCGTAACTCTTTGGCTCCTTCCTGTTAGGTAGTTCCTTATCCATGCTAGGACCTTTCCCCCCACCCCCGCCTGCCTCTCGAGCTTGAACAGCAGTCTCATGTGCGGTACTGTATCAAAGGCTTTTTGGCAGTCCAGAAATATGCAGTCTGCCCAACCATCTCTGTCCTGTCTTATCCTCGTTATTTTATCATAGAATTCCAGAAGGTTTGTTAGGCACGATTTCCCTGTCCAGAACCCATGTTGATGTTTGTTCACAAACCTAATGTTCTCCAGGTGTGCAACCAGTCGTAGCCTAATTATTTTTTCCAGTATTTTACAGGGGACGCTTGTCAGTGATACAGGTCTGTAGTTAAGTGCCTCCTCCCTATCTCCTTTCTTGAAGATCGGCACGACATTTGCCTTCTTCCAGCAACTGGGCAATTCTCCTGACATAAGTGACTCATTAAAGATCATTGCCAGAGGCACGCTGAGGGCCTGTGCTGCTTCTTTTAGTATCCACGGTGATACTTTGTCTGGTCCAACTGCTTTAGTTGCATCTAGAGTTGTCAACTGTTTCATTACCTCCTCTGCTGTCACCTCTATATCTGATAGTCTTTCATCTAGGGTAACCCCTTCCAACAATGGGAGCTGCTCAGGCTCGGTAGTGAACACTCCATGGAAACTGGCATTCAGTGCCTCGCAGATTTCCTTGTCACTTTCAGTATATGCCCCCTCTGTCTTCCTTAGTCTTGTCACTTGGTCGTTCACCGACATTTTTCTTCTTATATGACTGTGTAGTAACTTAGGTTGTTTTTTCGCTTTGATTGCAATATCGTTCTCATAGTCCCTTTCCGATGTTCGTCTTATGTTAATGTAATCGTTCCTAGCTCTGTTGTATCTGCTTCTGTTGTCCTCTGTTCTGTGTCTTTTGTACTTCCTCCACTCCCGCCTGCTGGCCATTTTTGCTTCCTGACACTGTCTATTAAACCATGGGTTATTATATTCCTTCTTATTTTTTCCCTTTACCGTTGGTATAAATCTCTCTTCGGCCTCCTGGTATTTCTGTATGACTAGGTCCATCATATCTTGGACTGTTTTTCCTCTAATTTCTTCCTCCCACTGCACTTCACCCAGATGTGTGTGTGTGTGTGTGTGTGTGTGTGTGTGTGTGTGTGTGTGTGTGTGTGTGTGTGTGTGTGTGTGTGTGTGTGTGTGTGTGTGTGTGTTATTATACAAGCACACACAGATGGCATGATAGACATCACTGGGTAATGACTTCATTCCGAGACACTTGACGTCTGTAACAACGTAAACAATGCCATCCCACCTGTACTCTCACTAAGTAATGAAGATTTACAGCACAGAGAGTACAAAAGAGCTCGTCTAGAATGATGCACTTGACTTTAAATTCTGGCGTAATGTACTCCTCTAGCTTAAAGGAAATATAAAAGGTTATAAGTCGTCAAGTCCTCGTGTAGTTAATTCCTGAGGTATTCCTCTTGCCTGGTGTAAGGAGATGTTCCTTAAGTGGAGATGGTGATGGCAGCTTAGACGGTTTAATTTAGACGAGTAAGCTGGTGGGAAGGCTAAGGAGTGAGCAAGGCGGTCCAATTAAGATCTCAAGTGGGCGGCGCCTTAAGTGTGAGTGTTGATCTCTCTCTCTCTCTGTCTGCACGCGTCTAAGGTGCCTTCAGGTCTTCCTGCAGAGCGGCGAGGCCCTTGAGTTCTGGTCTGCTGCAGCAGGAAGACGGGTCTTGTGGGACTGTCTGATGTAGTACGAGGACGGGTTTAGTAGGATCAAGCTAGTGACCTCAGTGTCTAGGAGAGTGTATGTAGATCGCAGCCTACATATATTCTCTTTATTAATAACTAACGGGGTTCAGATAATTGAGAGGTTAGTGAGGGTTCTCGCCTTAAAGGTCCACTTATGACCCAACTGGCACACTCCACCAGGACTATGCTGTGCAAGGCTCTCGTTTATTTTCCTTTCATGTGGCGCATTTAGAATAATTATATAATTCAAATGTAATATAATATAATTATGTATTATATAATTTTGGTCAAATACAAAACGGAGCTGTGTACAGTAAACAAACTTAGTTTCAGAGCAGACAGGTATGATTCATGAGGAAAGACTAAAGAGACAAAAAAAACATGATTACTACATACAAGATATTCATTGAAACTGATATTGGGGTTACACGAACAAAAATGTCCACGAGGGGAAAGTAACTCCCTGAATGAGCCACACCGATATTATAAAGATTTGTTTGGAACAAAAAATTAACAATTTAAATAAACAAGGAAGTGATATAGTGAGGGCCGGCCCTGCACCCAGCTTCAAATGGAGATATGACAAGAGTCCAATCAGCCCGCAGGGTTTGAGAATCTTCACACTAATCTATTAGAGGGAGGGAGAGAGAGAGAGAGAGAGAGAGAGAGAGAGAGAGAGAGAGAGAGAGAGAGAGAGAGAGAGAGAGAGAGAGAGAGAGAGAGAGAGAGAGGGAGAGAGAGAGAGAGAGAGAGAGAGGGGGGGGAGAGAGAGAGAGGGAGAGAGAGAAAGAGAGAGAGGGAGAGAGAGAGAGAGAGAGAGAGACAGGTGTGGCCTCTCAAGCATACCGAGTGAGTAAACAACTTCCTGAAGGAAATGGAACTATCAGGGAGAAAGCGCCAAGCCATTACCACTATATAGCACTTATAGGAAGGGAGGAGGGGTCAGGAAAGGGGAGGAGGGGTCAGGAAAGGGATTTGGGATGGGTCGGGGGGCAGGAATGTTGTCCAACCACTTTGACGGTCGGGGATTGAACACCGACCTGCATGAAGCGAGACCGTCATTCTACCGTCTAGCCCAAGTGGTTGGACAACTTCCCGAGACGTTTTGTATTATATTCTGAGGCTAGACTTCCGGCAACATCCTCAGACGTCTCAGTCGCCACACCCCCGTTATCAAAAGTGTCTTCCACTACACTACCGACGTCGGAGGACACCAGAGCCGCCAAGTTAACCAACCTAGTTAGAGACGTCGTCAAGAGAAGAGTACAAGTGGCACAACTGCCTCCGTCTCACACGCTCAAGCCGCCAGTAAGAAGCCAGTGACACACTGAGCACCAAAGACGCTCTTAATTGGCTAACAAATTCGTCTCAAGATATCTGTCGCGGTACTTGAAAATAAGAAGACTAATTACCCCACGCTTTGAATTGCCAGGTGTAAGACATCCCCCCCTTCCCTTCCCCCCCCCCCCATGCTCTAGAAGATTAAGTCTGGCGTTTTTAAATGTGCGTCGTACACAGCCGTGTTGGCGGTGTAATTTTGTGTCTGAACTCCCACAAACGGATGTCTCTCGTCTAATGGCAGAGGTTCTCTTTTTTTGGGCCGCGCCATTCACCGGTTTCTCCAATTAAGGGAGTCTTTCTGTGGCTTTCAGAGCGAGCCGTGAGAGCCAAGTGAGCGCTACGTTTGGTTACCTTATTGTCGGGTTTTGAGAGCCTCGGACCAGGACGGGTGTCCGGCTGTTCAAGTTGTGGAGGCGTCTCCTGCCTCCGCTACCTGTCTGTAGCTGCTGCGACAGGTGTTGCTCGCTTCCATGCAGTTGCGAGGGCTCTGTGTCAACATGAGATTGTGGGAGGTCAGTCTCAACAAACATGCAGGTTTAGGGAGACAGTCAACATGCGGTTTTAGGAATCAGCTTCAACTAATATGCGGTTGTGGCGGACAGTCGACAAACATGTTTTGGGATGTCACACTCAACTAACATGCGATTTTGGGGGGCTCAGCCACAACTCAGTTTTTTGGGGGGTCAGTGTCAACAAACATGAGGTTGTGGGAGTTGAGGGACCACCATACCCGGATCCAGTCGCGGGATATTGAGTGGTGTCGCTGGCTAAGGTCACATGGCTTATAGTAGGGGAGACTATAGAGCCAAGACAGGAGGGAGGAGAGAGAGGAAGCAATGTGGGAACCTCCGCCACTGTGTGTGTGTGTGGTACTTCCCTTCTTTGGTCAGAGGACGAGTCTACACATTAGCTGTTTGCACATCAAGTCGATCACTATACACAGTGATCACATTACAACACTAAGATGACAACCTTTAGTAGGCACTAAGGTTTGCTAGAGATAGAGAAAATATACAGGTTCCGCCTCCCTCCTTCTCTTCCATCTATTCCCCCTCCCTCCCTCCTTTCTTCCTTCGCTGCCTACTCTAACTTCTTCTTAAGAAATCAGTGTGCGTCTTAGTATAGGAATCGCGAGCCTAATTACATCCTTGAATGTGCAATAACAGTGTAGTTATCGGCATTAATGAGGGATTATATATTGGGCTTGTGGTGAGTCTGTCAGGGTCGAGTGGTGGAGTGATGATCGGTCGAGCTGCTTGGCGTCAACACTCAACAGGTCGGTCACTTCCCAACACCTGAGCCCGTCTGAGACAACCACCACCACCACAACCACCCTCGTTGTGGTGATGAGTCTGGGACAACCACCACCACCACCACCACCCCTCGACCACTTACGGTTGAGAGGGGTGGGTGTATCTGTGTGCTCTATTTTGTACATTTGCTGGAAACACGTCCCATATAAAGTGAAGCACCACTGCGTTTGTCATTCACATTTGGATCTATGTGAGGACTTTGCCTCCACTATTTCATTTCTTACTATATTCTATTTACTTGCCACCAGCATACTGGTAAACCTCTGGTTCATTTGGTGCGTTCCGCTTCACTGTGTAACCACAAGTCTTCATCGGGCGAGTTAATGTCCTTGTTATGTGCTTGTCATCGGCTTATTATGTGTCACAACCTGCTTGGTCTGAGCCGTGCTGTCTCAGGAGGTGTGGTGTTGGGTCTCAGCCTATCATCATATCTCTCGTCTCATTTAATTCATGTCTAGATTAATGACACACCGCCCAAAATTAATTATTGGAGTGTGGCGTTCTCCACACTACACAAAAATTAATGTGGAGTTCATGCTGACGTTGCATACTTTAATACTGATCTCACATACGTGGTGGTGCCCAATGTTATCAAAATGTGTTATCGAGATTTCTGAAGGTTGTCCTTACTTCCGCCAGCTTTGCATAAGCCGAGGTCATCTATTCGATATAATACAACCGATGAAGTGCTTGTATTGGTCTCATTCCGGTAATTGTTTCCCTCTCAGATGTGTTTAGTTCACCTCATCCGATCCTCATCACCTTACATTTGTAGGGGATGAACTTCTAAAGCCACATGTTCGACCATTCTTGCTGTACGGAACCTTCTTGTCCTGCACTTCTCCAGTGAACTTACGTTCCTATTCATATCGCACCATCCATAATCATCGTCATGATTCTACTCACTGGAGGCAAGACATACACAAGTTTCACGGAGAGCAGGGGCCCCAGAACTGACTCCTGGGGAACTCCTCTTCTCATGCCCCGCTGTTATCATATTTACCCGACTCCAAATCAGCTGTTTATTTGTTACGTACTCCATTATCCACTGACTACCCTCCCTGATATATCAGCCTGTTCCTTGTTTTTGCAGCTCGCAGCACTGTATCTGGTAGTCTATAAGTTGGTAGACTACCAGACTATCCATATGATAGTCTCTTAAGTAGGCAGTCTTCCAGCCCTTCCTTCTCCTCCCTTATTTCTCGTTAAAAAAAGATAATTCTAATAAGTTATTTAAGCATGATTTTCCTTCCCTGAACTCACTAAGTGTTCCAGGACAGTTTATGATTTCCACGAAATTTACGTTCTTAGTATTTGATCCATCATTTTGCAAGACATTAGAGATACTAGTCTAGTTCAGCGATTTCAGTCTGTTTCCTTTGCAGTTGGCAGTTCTTTAATTGCGGACTGGAAAACTGGAGCGGCGTCCTTAATTTCATCTGGTACCAGGTTTCTTTGCTGGTTTCAGGTTTCCTCAGGCACTCTTTCAGTTTCTTTGCTACTTCAGTGTACTCTGGTGTTGTTAGCTGGGAGGTCGTTCGCTGGGGTGTCGTTAGTTTGTGGTTGTCGTTAGTCTGTGGGTGTTGTTAGTTGCTGGATGTCGTTTTTCACAGTTTGTGGAAGTCGTTAGCTAGGAGATGTCGTTAGGTAGGGGCATCGTTACCTGCTATATCGAATGCTGGGGTATCGTTAGCTATCGCGTGGTTCCGTTGACTTTCCTTCGGATGTCAAGACTTCATTAAATATTTTGCTTATGGGTGTGCAAGAGAGGGAACTGTTCTCTCTCTCATTAACTTCCACAGTAAATATAGCACTTGTGAGATTTACTGTGGCTATGGTCCCGTGGTTTATACTAGGGGGGAGTATAGATAGCACCTGTTTCCTCTCGCACCTGTCACCTATCTCACTCTTTTCCCATGTGTTTCTACTTTTTAGCCATCTTCTCATCCCCCCTTCATCTGCTACTGTCTAGCACTGCACCTGTTGTTATCTACCACCACACCTGCTATTATCTACCATCACACCTGCTATTATCTACCACCACACCTGCTATTATCTTCCACTGCAGCTGTTATCTATCATGATATCTGTCACCTCTTCTCTCACACCTGCTGCAATTCCTCTCCTCTGACAGATCCCGTCGGCGTCCAGCGACTCCCCCACGAGTGCCGCTGCCGCCGCCGCCGCTGCCGCCGAAGAGGACCCCCGCCTGCGACTCTTCCTGCTGCGGGAGGTGGAGGCCAGAAGGCGCGTGGAGCAAGAAATGGCCCGGCTCAAGTACACCTACACCTCCCACCTACACCAGAGCCTCCACCACACTCTCCACCACAGTCTTCACACCGCCCTGCAGCCCGGACACCACCTCACTAAAGGTTGGTCCCCCCTCCACCCGCCCGCCGGCCGGTCAGGGGCTTCCGTAGCAGGGGGCCAGATTCACGAAGCAGTTATGCAAGCACTGACGAACCTTGCATTTCTTTTCTCAATCTTTGGCGGCTTTGTTTACAATTATTAAACACTTAATGAGCTCCGAAGCACCAGGAAGATATTTGTAACAATAACAACAGTTGATTGGGAAGTTTTCATCCTTGTAAACTGTTTAATAAATGTAACCAAAGCCGTCAAACATTGAGGAAAGATGTACACGTTCGTAAGTACTTGCGTAACTGCTTCGTGAATCTGGGTCCAGGCTTTCACTGGTACGTAAGTCGCGGTACATAATTATAACTTTCGGGCGTGGAAAATAGTTTCTCTTGAAGACGTATATAAAGCCACCGAACAACTCAAAGGGGAAATAATGACTGCCGGTATAATCAAATATTATTTGTTTGGGCATATTGCGTCAAAAACAGGGTCACAAATTTAAATACGCTTGAGCAAAGACACCTATTTTTTTGTTTGGCCTTGACTCTAAATACAGATGGCTTGACTCTTCGTTAATATTCAGAATTAATTCCGTGATTAACCGTAATAGAGATGAAGACGTTGTAGAGGGAGGGGGGTGGGGGGTTGAGGCGTTCTGTAATGAGCACCACTTGACCTGCCTGTCACCAACCACTCACGCGACCCTCTCCCAAGATTTAGAGCCTTCCTTAAAGCACCCAAGCTCGTTATTGCAGTAATTACCTGTGTGTGAGGTGGCTAACAGCCCCCACCAGTGCCACACTGCTCTTATCACCCTCCGTTAAGGACATGATATATACTGTGCCAGCCCCAAGGGCTGTGCTCAAGGATGTGTGTGTGGTAGTTATGGGGAGACAGGCACCTCACGCTCTCCACACTCACACGCACGCACGCATACACACACGCACGCGCGCATACACACACGCACGCACGCATACACGCACCCCAACCTCGCCAAACACAAAATAAACACTGATAAGGTACCGATATTATGATACAAAAACTAGTCCCAGAACTGAGAGACCTAAGCTACGGGAGATAAATTCCGAAAGCTGATGATATTGGAAGACCCAAGAAAAAGAGGTGTCATGATCCAGACATCTAAATACTCGGTGGTCTCGACGAAATAGATATGATGATGTTCAGGTTCAGCAGTAAAGTAATGAGAGGACCTAAAGCTGGCCACACAGAGAAGCCACTGAGATATGAGATAGTATTTTAATTACTAGGAAAAAGAGAGAGAGTAGAGGTTAACATTAACTCTAACTCTAAAGCCCACAAGCTCTAACTAAAGTAGAGGTTAACTCTAACATTGGTTTTAACAGCAGATGTTACCAAAAAATATCAAAAGGGGAGAATCTGAAATCATCGCAGTAATGTTATTAGACGACCCACGATGTGAAGGGTGGGACCCAGGAGTTGAAGCTCGGTGTTGCAAACAGGTTAGGTAAGAACAAGTAGAGGAACAAGCAGAAGAACAAGCAGAGGAACAAGCAGAGGAATAAATACAAGAACAAGCAGAAGAAAGAGTGGGAGCTGGGGGTGGACGACAAGCCCCCCCCCCCTCCCCCCTGCAGCAGGGGCACCACCAACAACACCAGCCACGACGACGACGACGACCTTGATTACCGCAGACAATTACCACCACGTGAAGTGTTCCGGTGATACTATCTGCGGCGGTAATTGGCGGTCGTTGTGGTGGTGGTGGGGGGGGGGGGGGGTCGCGTGTCCCGCCACCACTCAATGAGTACCTCCACTCTCCCCCCCCCCCTCTACTCCTTCTCATGCCCTCCCCCACCGACCCCCCTTGACTACCCTTCCCCCCTCCCTCCCCCTCCTCTCCACCACCACAATTCTTCATATACGCACCAATAAAACCATTACCACCCTTGCCCCGTTAAACACCCGTACAACCACTACACGTGTTGCTGGTGTTCCTCCCCTCCTACTAGAACTTCCCCGACTACCACAACAACAACTACTACTACCACCACATCGTAAAGTACCAACACCAAATACCGAAGATTTAATGGGTCGTTCTCAATAATATACCACCACATAGAAAATATATGTAGTGCATATTCCCCCCCTTCCCCTTAACCCTTACCCCCTTAACCCTTCCCTTCTTAACCCTTCCCCCCCTCCCTCCCTCCTCTTACTCACCCCTCCTCCAATCACCCACTCTTCCCTTCCCTCCCTTCCCATGTAGCCCATCCCCCCCCCCCTGACTGGTATTCTACCGTACACCAAGCCATAAGTGGGCGTCGTAAGGAAATACTCGCATGCAGTATTTACACTAAGAAAGTGGAGGCCATTCTTAGTGGAAGTGGAGGTCATACTTGTTCCAAAGCTGTTCATTTCTGCAATTAACAGCTTTGAAACACGTATGACACACACGCAAGGGGCAATGGGGGCTGGTGGCTGAGTGGAGAGCGCTCTAGACTCGTGGACCTAGGGACCGGGGATCGAGCCCCGGCGTCGGTGGAAAAATAAATGGGCAGAGTTTCCTTCACCCTGATGCCCCTGTTACCTAGCAGTAAATAGTTACCTGGGAGTTTGACAGCTGCTACGAGCTGCTTCCTGGGTGTGTGTATGTGTGTGTGTGTGTGAAAAAAAAATTAGTTAGTAGTTAGTAATAGTTAATTGATTGACAGTTGAAAGGCGGGCCGAAAGAGCAGAGCTCAATCCCCGCAAGCACAACTAAGTGAAAACACAAAAAAACATTGTGAGGTATAAATACACCAGTAACAACAGCTATGAGAGTTGGGATCGAGAGCTGGAGCTCAATCCCGTTCGCCACAACTAGATAAATGCAACTAAGCATCACTAGGCAATCACAATTAGGTAAGCGCAGCCGGATAAGCACAATTAGGCAAGTACAACGAGAAAAGCATACTAGGTAAGCACAAATAGGCAAGCACATCCAGGGAAGCACTCGAAACAGCATCATAAAATATTCACTCATTCACTCATCAAATTTTCCAAGAGGTTTTTTTTTATTATTATTATTATTTTCTACCACAGACGTGGCCACACATTTACAATACTAACCAGCATATATACATTTTCTTCTGTCCTCCATGGACAGGGTTAGAGATGTGTTAAACATATAGTTCAAGGGTTTATTGAACAATCAACCACAGAAGGTGATTCGGTGCTTTTAAAATGCTAAGCTAACCTACATACGTAAATACATAGATACACAGATTTACGTATACCCTACATAAAGTGTTCGATGTGTCTTTTACATAGTGTCATTAATGTGCATTTACAAACGTGAAATGTAATTCTGATCAGCTTCCATATATACTTTATACACATACATATACATACACACACACACACATATACGTACACATACATATATACATACATGTATACATACATATATACACACATGCATTCACATACATTTGTCTCTTTTACTCTGACAGGGTGAGATAGCTGAAAGAGAAACTAGTGTGCAATTAAGCACTTAATCACTGAAGGTGATGAAGGTGCTTTTACAAGCTCAGGTTATATAGTTACATCACATACATACATTGTATAATTGATACATTACATGGTTAATCTTGGGTACAAGTCCAATATATCATCAAGTGTTCCAGTACTCATATAGTAATTACACAGTTCAGCATACCTTAGCCCAGGAGGCCGAAAGTCAGTCACTATGGGACATTCCTTCCACCTTCTTCAGGACAGGTTGAATTTGAACAGATTTACAGGAGGGGAAAGCAATGGAGACAAGATAATTATTCAAAGGCGCTTAAGCACTATGAATATATATAATAGTAGGAAGGGATACGAGGGCAGACTAAGAGCCGAGATATGAGACCGGGGGTGAACGATTAGTGCCAAGTTGCCTTGCCCATTGGGCATCGAACGCCGACCGCGTGAAGCGAGGGCGTCTCTCTGCCGACCAGTTCAAGAGGTTGGGTGCTTTAAAAAGGCCGACAACGGCGAAATAGCACATAGGGGGAAGGCTTGGGTATAGCATTATCAAAGCCGTAAGCCGTCTTCATACTGTATGTTTAAATGGCTTTAATAACCGACTTAGGAAAGTAAGACGGAGGAATTACCAACTTAAATTAATTCAGTTGTTAGGAAATAAAAGCGTTAAAAAAGGTTGGTTTTATCAACGTAAGAGAGCTATTATATAGCCATTAAAATAAAGAAAAAAACGAGAGGGCGGAAAAATAGAGGTTGGTCAGAAAAATTAAAATATTTTAGTTTTATTTTGTTGATAAACACCAAAACACAGGAGGCCTGGTCGACGACCGGGCCGCGGGGACGCTAAGCCCCGGAGGCACCTCAAGGTAACCTCAAGGTAAGACTGTGTAAGGGGGAAGCGGGTGGGGGTGGAGGGTTGTTGCACCAACACCACATGCAAGCCATTCATATTGCAACTGATTACTGATTATTTACGGTAAATCAAGTTATATAAAATTCTCTCGTGACAACTCAAGAATACAAAAAAAACAAAGCAAAAATTGTTGGGTAAAAATTACTTGAACGATGAAAGGGAGGAAGGTAAAGTCTCTCGTTTCTTAACCCGTAATTAACAATTGATCTCCGCCTCTTGGGACTCGGCTATTGTGACATGATTTTTACTTTATAGCCCCCCCCCCCATGCTAGGCGCTCCGCTGCTAATTAGTTACAAGTGACCGGTGGTGTCGTAATTGGGGTGAGGTGAATAATTCAGCCCGTTCGTCCGTCCGCACTACCGCCCCAAGACGCCACGGGGCCGCTAGTTCGTGTACACCGAATAACTTATGAACTGCATTACTTTGTTCGTATGCTTACCTAAAATGGTTTGTTTTTGGGTCAGGATAGAGATTCGTTTCTTGAGCTCCGCCTTTCCCACTGTTTCTCGTCTTTTTTTTTTTGGGTCAGGATAGAGATTCGTTTCTTGGGCCCCGCCTTTCCCACTGTTTCTCGTCAAAGTGCCCTTTTGTTTCTTGTCATGTCTAATTTATATATATTTATTATTTGTGCCTGCAGGGTCCTGTCCTAGCTCTTGGACTCCGCTTTTCTAGCCCTTGGTTGTTTAATGCAATGATTCCTGACCTATTTCCCTATCATACCTACTTTTAACGTCATGAATGAAGTTAGCCTCTACAACCTGCTCCTTTAGGTCAGTCCGTTTACTCACTTCCCTCACGCTAAAGGAAAACTTTCTAACATCTCTATGACACATCTTCAGTCTCAAACTTACATCCGTGCCCCCTTGTTTTGTTGATATTTAGTGTAAACGTTTCCTCTGTTTTGTGTGTGTGTGTGTGTGCGTCTGTGTGTGTTTACTAGTTGTGTTTTGCGGGGGTTGAGCTTTGCTCTTTCGGCCCGCCTCTCAACTGTCAATCAACTGTTTACTAACTACTCTTTTTTTTTTCCCCCACACCACACACACACACCCCAGGAAGCAGCCCGTGACAGCTGACTAACTCCCAGGTACCTATTTACTGCTAGGTAACAGGGGCATTCAGGGTGAAAGAAACTTTGCCCATTTGTTTCTGCCTGATGCGGGAATCGAACCCGCGCCACAGAATTACGAGTCCTGTGCGCTATCCACCAGGCTACGAGGCCCCTCTGTGTGTGTGTTTGTGTGTGTGTGTGTGTGTGTGTGTGTGTGTGTGTGTGTGTGTGTGTGTGTGTGTGTGTGTGTATGTGTGTATACGTGTGCGAAAGCGCATTTGCGCACGGACGCGTACACAAACTAAAACAATGAAATAATGAAAAACTGAATTTAACAACGATTGGGAATAAAACGAATTAAATATACAAGCTGATAATATAAACATTGAAATAAAATGCTCGAAAAAAACAAAAAATGCCTCAAAATAACCAAAAGAATTAATAATTGTCAAATTTGAATGTATATGTGCGTTGCCTATGATGGTACACGTTAGTAAACGTTGGTACATATGATGGTACACATTAACGTACATATGATCATCATTGATAAACTAACAACGTGTAAAAGTGTTCTTTTAGTGCTATTAATGATATGAGAGAGAGAGAGAGAGAGAGAGAGAGAGAGAGAGAGAGAGAGAGAGAGAGAGAGAGAGAGAGAGAGAGAGGGGGGAGGGATAGAGCAACAACGTGTCTGGTAACATAGGGACTAACAGCAATAAAAGATTAACGAGAAGCAGACTCGTAATATTATTTTTTTTACTTAAAAATATTCTCCTTTAGAATTCTTTTTTTTTTTTTATATACAACACTATCAGAGCAGGACCCTACAACTAGCAAAGCAGGACCCTACAACTAGCAAAGCAGGACCCTACAACTAGCAAAGCAGGACCCTACAACTAGCAAAGCAGGACCCTACAACTAGCAAAGCAGGACCCTACAACTAGCAAAGCAGGACCCTACAACTAGCAAAGCAGGACCCTACAACCTATACTAGTCAAACACACTTCTCCTTTTCTAAGCCGCGGAACTTTTCAAAGGGCTTCAGTTAGCAGTTCCTTTCTGAATTATTAACCCGAGGCTCTAGATGAGGAAAGCTGCCATTCAGAAGCCCTTATCTGCTCCATCAGTTCCCGACTCTCTCTCTGTTTTTACCCATTACCCTAAACAGTCTTCAACTTGCTCCCCCTCTGGTCACCTTACCCCTAGCCCACTCCAGTCATCGTCTTCTTCCATGGAACACCTCTATGATGCAAGAACTTTTCGTCTGCCCTCTTTACTCTCACGTTTGAATTCCTCACAATAATGTATTCTTGATACAACATTCCCTTTTAGGCGATGCCTTCCTCCTGCAGCTTATTGTCTTGTGATAGTACGATCTTCCAGAGGGTGAAATTCAAGATTTTATTTTTAATAAATAACATAAAATTCATTATTTTTTGTGTCTGAGTCTCTCTCTCTCTCTCTCTCTCTCTCTCTCTCTCTCTCTCTCTCTCTCTCTCTCTCTCTCTCTCTCTCTCTCTCTCTCTCTCTCTCTCTCTCTCTCTCTCTCTCTCCTTCATGCTCGCGCGCGAGAGACTTTCCTGCCAACCTTATGTATACTAATTTTGTATTATTTACCCAGAATCAATCTCAAACGCTCCCCCAACACTCTCCGACTGTTATGTCTGGTAATCTGCATATTAATTAGGCAATTAACATGCGTCCTAGATCGACACTTTAAATATTGAACTTGCATACATTGTTGAATGTTATATGTAGGATTATATATATATATATATATATATATATATATATATATATATATATATATATATATATATATATATATATATATATATATATATATATATAAGTCGTACAGTGGGATCGAACCCGCGTCCCTGGACTGGCCAGGCACAAGCTCTCCCAACTGAACCATGAAGAGCTTAAACGCCAGTACTATGGGAATTCCTTCTGGGAACTTGTACGTAGTTCAGAGACAAGGTAAAAATAAGGGGAAGAGACATAAAGATACATGATAATAAAGAAAACCAAGAATAACCGAAACAGAAAAGAAAAACAATGGACGTAAGAAAACAATAAAGGAAAAAGGTAATATGATCTTACAAGGAAAGGGGGAGACATGATTAAGAAAGACAAAGCAATGTAAGAAACTAGTAAAGATAATACTAGAGAAAGAGAGATGACAATTAAGAACCATGAGAAATGCAGATGATAAAACAGAGATGAGAACGACAAAATTGAGATAGAGAGAGAGAGGGAGAGAGAGAGAGAGAGAGAGAGAGAGAGAGAGAGAGAGAGAGAGAGAGAGAGAGAGAGAGAGAGAGAGAGAGAGAGAGAGAGAGAGAGAGAGAGAGACAGAGAGACATAGAGAGAGAGACGAGAAGCCTTAGGGGGTTGTAAATCATAAATCTAATTATACATCCACACACTTTACCCCAGTGAAGAGTAGCTTGTCGTAATCTCGAGACGTTTCTACTATCACAACCGTACAGTAACCCCACACCCTAACTTCCCTCCTAGGACCCTAACTTCCCTCCTAAGACCCTAACCCTCCCAGGGCCCTAACCCCTGAGGACCGTACTCCAGAATGACCTTTCTTGCAGTCTCTCAACATCCAATCTCAGGTTGCCTCCAGAAGCCATTTTCCTTTAATTCAATTTGTATTTTGTCCCTGGGGGCTAATATTAATTTCTATTCCAAATACCTATTGCAATTTGATGGTGATGTGATGTTATGGTGGCAGGGAGCACACACACGTGGGATTGCTAGTGTCAGTGTTGTTTGCTGTTCTCACTATATCATTTGTCACCATACACGACACTTATCACTTTGCTTAACAGCTAGCACCATCGACACAGCTACATCTATCACCACGCACCACTACTACACAGTCGCACTGCTTACAGTTCTATTCTCTATCCCACAAGGTCCCACGAAAATCCCGCAAATCCCCAAAGTCCCACAAGTTTCCCCCCCAAGGTCCCACAAATTCCCATCAAGGTCCCACAAGGCCCTCTAAGGTTCTCCAAGGTCCCGCAAGTTCCCCCAAGTTCCCACAAGGTCCTCCAAGATCCTTTAAGGTCCCACAAGTTCCCCCGAGGTCCCATAAGGTCCCATTCGATTACCATTCTCCATCATACATTCGTGTCATACCACCATACGAGCCCATTACCACCATTATCACCACCTCAATGCCCAGTTCAACTCTCAGCCCACCACCAGTCTTGGGATGGTGTTCGCGCGTGCGGGCGTGCGGGCGGGAGGGCATGAATCACACGCGACATCCAACTTTATGCTACCGACCGTTCCTAATATAGCCATAAAATTCTCCCTGACAGCCAATCTGCTTAACACATACAGTATACAAGGAACACAACATTTACACGAATTGCTCCCAAGGAATTCGATGGCGACCGGAAATAGCAGACTTTACGAGACACTGCGTCTTGGAATAATTTAAACGTGCCTCTTCATTTTTATCTTTTTCTGCCGAAGGTGTTGAGACTGGAAAATAAGTGTTTACTTTCCGCTAGTGTTTACAAGAGTAAAAGAGGAGGGGAGGAGTTAAGGGAAAGAGGAGTGGGTAGGGAAAATGGGGGAAGGAATTAGAGAGAGAGAGAGAGAGAGAGAGAGAGAGAGAGAGAGAGAGAGAGAGAGAGAGAGAGAGAAATCCCATCGGGGGTACAGCACTATGGCACACAGAAAAAGAGACGATGTGGTAGTAAAGAGCTCACATAACACAGGCCATTAACAGATGACAGCCATGGGCGAGAGGTTAAACAAGTTCATGACTATTATGTTACACTAATAAACAGGCTGTTATGTGCTGGTGCGGGCGTCCGAGTGCTGGAAAATTAATAAATGATTTACAATGGTAAATTTGTGAATATGCATTGTGGGCGATACGTTGTGTGGGGAGTGTTATTGTATTACAGAGGAACCCTGAAACACGGTGAATACGGTGTGTGTGTGTGTGTGTGTGTGTGTGTGTGTGTGTGTGTGTGTGTACTCACCTAGTTGCACTAATCTAGTCGTACTCACCTAGTTGCACTAATCTAGTCGTACTCACCTAGTTGCACTAATCTAGTCGTACTCACCTAGTTGTGCTTGCCTCAATCTTAAAAGGGGTTGAGCTTTGGCCCTTTGGTGTCAACTGTCACTAAACTGGTGTGCAGATTTGGGAGCCTATTGGGCTCTATCAAATCTACATTTGAAACTGTGTATGGAGTCTGCCTCCACCACATCACTGCCTAATGCATTCCATCTATTAACTACTCTGACACTGAAAAAAAAATATTTCTAAAGTCACTGTAACTCATTTTGGTACTAAGTTTCCACCTGTGTCCCTTTGTTCGTATTCCACCCATGCTAAATAGTTTGTCTTTGTCCACCCTGTCAATTCCCCTGAGAATTTTGTAGGTGGTGATTATGTCTCCCCTTACTCTTCTGTCTTCCAGGGACGTGAGGTTCAGCTCCCGTAGCTTTTCTAGTAGCTCGTACCTCTCAGTTCTGGGACTAGTCTGGTGGCATACCTCTGAATCTTCTCTTTGTCCTGTATTTAACTAGGTATGAACTCCAGGCTGGAGCTGCATACTCCAGGACTCGTCTGACATAAGTGGTATACAAGGTCTTGAACAATTCCTAACCCAAGTTTGTAAAGGCAGTTCTTATGCTGGCCAGTCTAACATATACCGAAAATGATACCACCCCCCCTTTTGATGGGGTATCAGGAACAGGTTCGGTGTGATGTCAGCCCCGAATCACTGTTGATATCGGTGTGATATCAACCCCCGAATTACTGTTGATATCGAATATCAACAGTGTGTGTGTGTGTGTGTGTGTGTGTGTGTGTGTGTGTGTGTGTGTGTGTGTGTGTGTGTGTGTGTGTGTATTTCCATTTCCTCTGTTGCATAAACTACAGGACCAAAATTTACTGACCATTATCGCTCTACCGCCATTTGTTTTACCAATCACAGGGTGTCTAATCAATATTGATAAGCGAGTCCCTGGGGGAGGGAAGAAGAATTTGCTTGAATAATTTAGTGATAAATTTACATCAGTAATCTGCGGTATCTCCCTCTCGGCTGGCTGTGATCGGGACGTTTACAGTAATTGCGGTAAATTATATTAGTTTACATATTTACGTAAGTTGTCCACGATAACGATTTTGACAGTGATGGAGAGATCGTGGGGAGGTCGACACACACACACAATTAATCCTTTGACTTCTTTATTTGCAGACTGGCTAGATACGTCTTCTTCTGTCACGTCGACGCCGTAGAAGCCTTGACTTCGACCCCCCTTCACCCACCTTCCCTGCCCCCGGATAGCAAGGCCTGTACCAGGTCTTGTGCCCATGACCTTGTAACTTCTGATGCACATGCACAGTCTGCTGAGCCCCTGAGCAGCTGCTCCCATGTGCGCTGAATAGTCTCCTGGTGCGTTGTGGTTTCCTGATGTACGTTTAATGACACTTGGAAAGCTTGCACGTACGCTAGATAGCTGCACGTGTGATTATTATCGGAATACACGCGATCAGTCCGTGAAGGTCGTACCTCAGCGTGGAAAATATACGATCTGGTTAAGTGGCTTTCCGTTTGGTTGTGTTTATGGTGAGAGGGGGAGGGGGGGCAGGAGAGGTCCGGTTCCTGTGTTGCCCAATGACCTGGGCTGACATAATACTGCTCTAACCAGTCATTAGCCCAGCTGATGACAACGACTCTCTCGACGAGGTCATTAGTGTTGTCGCCCATGTCACGCCTGGGACTGATAATGACTCTTCAGACAAGACGTTATCCTGTCCTACTGCGACGACCTTTCATCGGTCGGGGTCCAACGGCGACGACCTCTAATCGTCGCTGACAACCATAATCGGTCGGGTCACTGATTCGTCATATCGTTTTCTCGCAAGACGGATGATGCCAAGGGCTGTACAGTTAAAATCTCGTCTGAACAGGCAATAAACATTATCTTAATGACAAAAAATAAGGACACTGTCATTACGAAAGGAATTAACCATATCAAGAAAAGCTTTAAGTCATTTCTGAGTGCGGTGTGGTGTGAGGTGTGCGCTCCTTCCGTGTTCCCAGAGCTGCTGGCCCTCCCAGAGCTCACTACCCTCACGCTAAAACTAACAGAAACAACCTTATTCGATTACATGATAATCACTTTGATATAGATCCAATTTTAGATAGTATCTGTAGCATGCAAGTTGCGTTTGACGCATTTAAGAAGACCTTTGAGAACATGTTCTGTAAGCAGGTGTGTGGGTGGTGGTGTTCCTTAACTCTGACGTTTCGTGGCGAACTTACCATTAAGTCATATGTGAGGCGAGATACCTTTTTCAGGTAAGAAAGTAAACAAGGCGCTCTGGTGTAGCGAGGACGCTCCTGTTCACCAGCTAGAGGGTCAGATGAAGTGTTTATTAACGAGACATCAATTTCCTCTTAGCTGTATCATAAATCACAGACAAAACACATGAACCTTATCAACTGTGAATGGAAACTAATGTAACATTATTTACAAATAATACATATGATACGGAAACTAAAACGAAATAAAACAATATATAAACACAATATATAAGATGAAAACCGTGGGAGGTCTCTACCGTGGGAGAAGTCTCTATCGTGGGAGAAGTGTCTACCGTGGGAGAAGTGACTTCAGAGGGCTCGCAACACCGCTGGCAACGAGAGCGGAGTGGGCTTAAGAACCCCACCAAGGTAGTTTGAAGATGTACTAACGACGTAGTTCAAACGAGTGCTAACGATAGGCAGAGTTGAATGGATGGTGGTGCGGAATGATTATTTCTGTTGTTATTACCGCCGAAGACTGGAGGATCCTCCTTAAGGGGGATCAGAGCTTGTGATAGGGTGTTGAATCCCACGTTATTGGCGGGACTAGAGACTCTCCAACACTAAGAGTGCAGACACTCATCAGTGCAGCAAAAGGGGGAGAAAAGGCTTGCCACTTTTCTATAATTATGGAGATAGCAGCCTCAGCTGTTTATAGCTCTTTTTTTAATATATGAAGACATAGTGGCAAGTTAGAGTGTGTGCTGAAAGACACATCCCTACCGTGGGAGAGGTGTCTATCGTGGGAGAAGTGTCTACCGTGGGAGAAGTGTCTACCGTGGGAGAAGTGTCTACCGTGGGAGAAGTGTCTACCGTGGGAGGTCTCTACCGTGGGAGAAGTCTCTATCGTGGGAGACGTGTCTACCGTGGGAGAAGTCTCTATCGTGGGAGAAGTGTCTACCGTGGGAGAAGTGACTTCAGAGGGCCGACAGGACGCATTAGACGAGATAGCGTTGTGAAAATTGATGTTGAGTAGACACTTTTGAGAGTTTGTTGATGCTGAATCAAGTCGTGTTTGTGTTCAGTGTTGGTCAATGTTAACAGAAAAACGTTAAACAGTTATGTAATCATAAAATGAAATATCAATTTGTATATAAAAATATTATAGATATATATATTACAATTGATGGATGTACATTTTTTTTTCTTGTTTTGCACATGAGCGGCTGTCTGTACATATATATATGCAAGTGTTTATTGATAAAGTGTTCCGTGTATTATACCAATGTTAACAGAAGTTCCTTATTCAGCCGTGTTGTGCTAATGTCAACCAGTTTGCTGTCCATAGATTAAACTTTAAGACTGCGACTACAGTTAAACATGTAAACTTTTATTTATCAGATTAAAGACACATATCACTAATAAAGATCTCATTTTTATTGAGTCATCATGTTAGTATGTGAATGTTGACAGCATAGTCTGTCACCCACCCACCCACCCATCCACCCCTCATCCACCTATTGCTGCTAACTTCTTGCTTCAGGTTCGCTTCAGGTCTGCGTCAAGCCTGCTTCAGGTTCACTTCAGGACTACTACTTCAGGTCTCAGTGATGCGCTGAAATGTCATCTTACATATTAAGATGCCTCTGCAGTCATTCCCCCTGGATGCTTTCCTACTCTCCTTCCGTTCCTTAATTCCGTGTGTGTGTGTGTGTGTGTGTGTGTGTGTGTGTGTGTGTGTGTGTGTGTGTGTGTGTGTGTGTGTGTGTGTGTGTGTTCGTGTTTCAAACACAAGTTATTTTGTTTTCTTGTTGTCGGTGAGAAGTTCTAAGTACTAAGTACCTAGTTCTAGTACTAAGTTCTAGTACTAGAACGTCACTAGTACTAGAACGTCACTAGTACTAGAACGTTACTAATATTAGTACTCAATATTTATTTCTTTTTTTTAAGCATATTTGCGCCGCTCACAAAGTGTTAGTTTCTGTACTAATTTCGCCTCTCTCTCTCTCTCTCTCTCTCTCTCTCTCTCTCTCTCTCTCTCTCTCTCTCTCTCTCTCTCTCTCTCTCTCTCTCTCTCTCTCTCTCTTTCTCTCTCTCTCATGTCTTACTGTAGAGCTTCCTCGTGTGTGTCAGCCTCTGGTGAACGTGTTGTACAGCTCACGGGTCCTCTCGTGCTAATCAGACTGAGGAAGACCTCTATAGGCACAGCTGCTCCCTCACTCTCACCCATCTCATCCCTAAAGCCCTCACAGCCTACATGAGGTCTTCGTCAAGTCAATGCTTCTTGTAACGCCATGACAGGCAGGTTGCCCTCCCTCACACACCCTCATAGTAAATCTTTTTTAGTATGTTATTAGCACACATTTTTATTGTTTTTATTTTATATAAATTAAGTATGAGGCCCTAATATTGTATACATTGTTTGGATACTGTGGCGAGGAAGGTATGGTGTTCGGTTCACCCTCATGCTGGCGCTCTGTTTCATCTCTTTTTCTTCTAATGTTCTTCACCTCTTCCTTATCGTTTTTTTATCTCTCTGTTTCCATCACCTATGTCTTCTCCGGACTCCCGCATGCGGCGTGTACAGTTATCTGTTATTACAAAATATCCTTGAGCGTGGCTGCTATAGAGAAACCAGAAAACGCACAACGTCACCACAGTTTTTTAACGTTGTTAAGACGTCTCAACGAAGTTGGAAAAAGGTAGTTACGTTGTACGTCCGCTGGAAAGAGACGTTTGAGCTCTCCTTCACCTCCGCTCGTCTCTGACTGGTGTCCCTGACTGGTGTCTCTCTCTGACTGGCGTCCCTGACTGGTGTTCCTGACTGGTGTTTCTGACTGGAGTCTCTGCAGAGGTATTTGTTGCCAGCCTTGACTGTGAGTGTCAGTGCAGTCACTCTAGTCCCTGAGTGTTCCTGAGTGTCCTTATGTCCCTGACTGTCCCTGACTGTCCCTGTGTGTAGAAGAGAAAGCTTTTCTGTCCATCACCTGGAGGAACAATAAAGCAAGTGTAAACAATGAAAGTCTTTGTTTTTTTTTTACATTGTAACCTATAATCTCTCCTGGAAAGCTAAGACAATATGAACATATGATTAAAGGAAACTTGACCTCTAAGAAACATGTCTGGAGATATATGGAGTGGGTTGCGTTTCTCCTATAATGTTCAGCCAAGTGATTGTGACTAGCTGTCTGTATTAAAGGACACTGCAGAAGGTCCATTGATAAATTAGTTGCAAGCTCCTATTTATACCCATCCAAACACCTTTTTTTTTGGTGATTAGGTTAATTGTCGTTGACTAGGTTAATAATCAACAATTGCTGTTAATTATCATTTGGCGTCTTCTAGCTACGCTGTAATCTCCTTATGTGCGATACATTAACATCAGCACCTTTCAATGAGGCATTTCACTATGAAAATTTTACAAGCCGGATTTTTTTTTTTTTATCTTAGTCAAAATTAACAAAATGATTGGTTACTCTATAAACAGGTGCTATACATGTCATGAGCTTGTTTGTTGACCAAGACACAAGCTTTGCATACTTTGTCAGCCAAGCTAATGGTCACTCTGAAGTGGATGTATACAGTTGAGTTCATTTTGAATTCAAAATGAATTCAATTTGAATTTGAATGAATGCAATTGTAAAACCCAAATCTGTACCAACACATTCCATGTTGGTGGGCAGACCCCAGGCGGACTAGGTTGGTGTCTTGTGAAGGGTCATAGAGTTACAGTGATGTAAATTACATAAAAAAACTCTAAGACCCGACAATGGTTCGAACCTCCATTGTCAGGGATTACTATATATATATATATATATATATATATATATATATATATATATATATATATATATATATATATATATATATATATATATATATATATACACACATTTTTACTATAAACCTCATATTTAAAACCATCCACGAAATGCAATATTTCATTTTTTTTAACAATGCATATTAAAAAAATCATACAATTAACATTCTCTCCTAAATAATTTTCCAGTGATGTGATGTGTATTTACGATTAATAGACCAAATAAAGTAAAGCGTAAAACTACTTAAAGGAATATTTGTAATTCAATCAAATAAAAAGACCTTTCATAAAAAATAAAGAGTGCCAAAAGTATTCTGTGTTAACCCCGCGAACCTGTGGGTGGCGGCACTATCTTCCAGCACTGTGGTAACTGCCGTAGGTAGCCATGGATTATCAGCAGGCACTGTAACAAGTGCCACATGAAGCTGCGACTGATATTCTCGGCTTTAACATCCTCAGTAAATAGGGGGACGGGATATGTAACTTCTCTGTAATGTCTGAATATGTATTGAAGGTTATTCTGGGGGGACAAAGACACGAGTTTCTTCATAATGGTTATTACAACAATGGCTTGAGAGGGACAAGTATATGGGGCCCCCACCACCTACCTTCCACATGGGGCCCCTACACCTTCCACATGGAGCTCCCATCACCTTCCTCATGGGGGGGGGTCCCCCCATCATCTTCCACATGGGGGCCCCAGCACGGGTACATAGCGACTGTAATCGGCAGCGGAGGTGTTGGCAACATACGTTTCACGACTGATTTCCCTGCGTGTGGTGGTGAGATTACGCTATCTGAGATCTCCGCGTGGAATGGATCCCGTTAGATAAAACGCTAAACATGAAATTCGCCAATGACCCTGCATAATCATATCGACCAATCACGTCCCCTGCCCCCCCCCCCCTCCTCCAACCATCTCTCAACACGCTTATGTGTTCCAAGCGACGCTTAGCGCCCTTAGAATACCCATCTTAGCGCCAGACACAAGTTACTAGTTATATTTTGTTTTAAATGTTTACATAAATTTCGAAGGGAACAAAACCATTGCAACCTTTTAAGGGCGAAGAATCTTAAGAGTGGCACTTAACTCTGCCAAGCGATACTTCCAGTAGGTACATATGTAGTCCAATTCTTTCTTAAAATTCTTATGTATTCTTGTGATCTCTTGGCATTTAGCATCGTCGTGAAATTCTCTTAGTTATGAGTTCCTGCAGTACCTCTCTTATATCTGCTATTTTCCCCTCACATGCATTGCTTATTTCCTCTATTTGTTCCATACAGTGTTCCCTCATATCGCCCAGCTCTTTCTTCTGCATTGTATCCGAGTACAATCAGTACTACATCTGAACAATCAGAAGTCTAACTTCTGATTGTACATTTGTTCCTGCATCACTGCCTACTCCTATTGCAACCATACCTGTTTTCTCTCTGCATCTACAATAGCGTTATTTCTGATCCATATTGGGATGCTTCTCCTCTCCATGCTGTGTATCCTTCATTATTTAATGTCTCTTATTTGCTTAAACCACCAAGCAGGAGAGAGATACAGTTCTTACAAGTACCATCTTGTAGCAGGTTTATCAAAATCAAAGAAAAACGTCGAATCGAGAGTCAGTGCATTGCCTCCTCATAGCCAACGTGTGTGTGCTTAATGGCATCCTCTCCACCTTACCTGAGACATCCTAGGGAGTGAGCTATCTTCTTATTGATAGCCCATCAGTCCGCTGTCAGCACCCATTGTTGGGCACAGTGTGTGTGTGTGTGTGTGTGTGTGTGTGTGTGTGTGTGTGTGTGTGTGTGTTTACTAGTTGTGTTTTTACGGGGGCTGAGCTTTGCTCTTTCGGCCCGCCTCTCAACTGTCAATCAACTGTTTACTAACTACTTTTTTTTTTTTTTTTTTTTTTTTTTCCACACCACACACACACACCCCAGGAAGCAGCCCGTGACAGCTGACTAACTCCCAGGTACCTATTTACTGCTAGGTAACAGGGGCATTCAGGGTGAAAGAAACTTTGCCCATTTGTTTCTGCCTCGTGCGGGAATCGAACCCGCGCCACAGAATTACGAATCCTGCGCGCTATCCACCAGGCTACGAGGCTCCCCTGTGTGTGTGTGTGTGTGTGTGTGTGTGTGTGTGTGTGTGTGTGTGTGTGTGTGTGTGTGTGTGTGTGTGTGTACTCATCTAGTTGTGCTTGCGGGGGTTGAGCTCTGACTCTTATGTGTGTGTGCGCGCGCGCACATATCTATACAAGAGAAACTCTGCCTATTCAAGGATGGAGGATGCACGCATGGAGGTTAACCTCATCCAACGTTTCAAGATGACACATGAGTGACATGGGAGTGTCCTAGGCCGGTCGGAGTCGGCCCCAGTGCCCTCTTTAAGGAGGATCAGCTCCTATTCCGAATCCCAGCAATAGCTGTGAAGTCTGAAATTAAGATTTTGTTATCCTGAGTTTTTTTAATTTTTTTCAGCTATAAATAACATTGTTGTTGAGTATTTGTATGTTGTGAGAGAAGGACAGAGTTGGGGGAGTAGGAGGAGGGAGGGGGAAGATGGGGGGTAAAGGAAGAGGTGAAAGAGGGGGAAAATAAGGGAAGAGATTGAGGGAGGAAGCGAGACCCGGGCATAGCTAGGTACCTTATTTAGGTACATAAACACAGATCACTTATACAAAATATTTGCAGGCGGAATCCTGTGAGTCACAGAGAGTAAAGGCAATAATTCCTTCGCGAATTGCTCGTGTCCCAACCCTAAGTCACCAGATAGACATATAAGACAGATTGATACAAAATATCTTGATAGTTCCGCACCACCCATATTAACTAACAAAAAAGCAATATTCCCCAGTTATAAAATGCATGGGTACTCTGACGTGAACGCCAAAGAGCGTCGCTGAGGTGGAAAATGAAAGAACTCCCATGGGCGAAGGTATTGATTTTTGTAGACCTTCCATAAGCGAGGTGCAGCGGCCAGAACACGCCAGCCCTGCAGAGTGATTGAGAGCGTGTGTGTGTGTGTGTGTCAGCCCTCTACCCGTCCCTCAGTCCTCACCTAACTATAGGCTCTGCAGGAAGCATGGAGATCCAGCTCTGCTTACGGGCTATTCATGCCCGTGCCACCTCTTAGGTGGCTTAATCTTCATCAATCAATCAATCCAGCTCTGGTAACCCGTGTTGTCAGAGGTGTTCTACCTGGTGCTTTGAGACCTCCCGGCTTCTGTAATGGTCTGTTGTACTTGCTCTGAACATGGTTTCTACGACTTGGCAAATAAACAACCCGTTCTCGCAAATTCGTAAAGTCAATATTGACTTATTAACTACGTGCATAGGTGATATACTAAACATAATAGATACCCTTAAAAAGATTCATAGAAAACACCGACCTTACCTAACCTTGTTAGTATCTTAAGATAAGCATCTTATTGCTTCGTAATTGCAATTATTACTTAACCTATACCTATTATAGGTTAGGTAATAATTGTAATTACGAAGCAATAAGATGCTTATCTTAAGATACTAACAAGGTTAGGTAAGGTCGGTGTTTTCTATGAATCTTTTTAAGGGTATCTATTATGTTAAATATGTCACCTATGCACATATTTAATAAGTCAATATTGACTTATTAAATTTGCGAGAACGGGTTGCAAATAAAACACGTTTAAAGCCCTTCTACTCGTACTGAGGACGAATATTTCTTAACAGTTTTTTTTTTCGTCTCTTTCGTAGTTTCCGATTTTCAGCAACCACTTGGGCTAGACGGTAGAGTGACGGTTTCGCTGCATGCTGGTCGGCGTTCAATCCCCGACCGTCCAAGTGGTTGGGCACTATTGCTTCCCCCCCCCCCCCGTTCCATCCCAAATCCTTATCCTGATTCCTTTCAAGGGATATACAGTTATAATGGCTTGGCGCTTTCCCCCTGATAATTCCCTTCTCTTCCCTTCCAGCTTTCAGTTGTTCCTTCGTTCTGCCTTTCGTAATCTGGAGAAACAAACTCTCACCACTTCAACTATTCTTAGTATTTTATATGTTGTGATTATATTACCAATGATCCTTCTTTCTTCTAGTGCGGTTATAATTCTCTTAATCTGTCCTCATAACTCAACTCTCTTAACGTTGATGCAAGTATTGGCATCTTGTATGTAGAGATGTCTCCACTGTTCCTTCTCTCCAGACTCCTCGTACCTTAGTTTTCTTAATTCAACCACTAGTCTTATTTTACGATTGATTGATGAAGATTAAGCCACCCAAAAGGTGGCACGGGCATGAATAGCCCGTAATTGGTGGCCCTTTGGAGCCATTATCAGTATCAAGAGCTGATACTGGAGATCTGTGGAGGTGCGACTGCACCCTGCGTGACGGGAGATGTCTCCCGTCCCTTATTTTACACTTACGTACTCCTTAAGTAAAGTTTCGCAAGGTTGGGATTTCATGCCGGTGCTACGTATGGTAATATTGACCTCACGTAGATTATATATTACCAGCAAGCGATCTTATGTAGATTTTTAAATTGTGTTTTATTGTTCACCAGCTTCCCATTTGCTGCAGATGTTTTCTTATTTTCTCTTCTCTTTTTCTGTGGTTACCTTCCTTGATTATAAACATTCATTTCGGTCTCCATCTCCTTTGTTTTCATTATGTTACACATAATAGTGGTTGCACTTTACAAGCCATTTGTTAGCCTATTCTTGGAGTCTGTCAGGTCTTTCTGTAACAGTCATTTTCCTTACAGTCAGTCCTTTGCATGCAGTCTTTTTAAATTGTATACATTCAATCCTATTAGTATATTTTGGTAGCAGTCTTTCTTGTAAACATATGTTGTTAAATATTACCGAAAAAGTAAGATTAATAATTCTAACACGAATTTTCTCAATATTTCTTGTGTTTCTTTTTACTGTCGATGGTAATTGAAAATTACCATCGACAGTAAAAAGAAACACAAGAAATATTGAGAAAATTCGTGTTAGAATTATTAATCTTACTTTTTCGGTCATATTTAACAACATATTTTCAATCCTATGTTTACACTCCTTTTTATATTGTTGCATTATGCATTAGTTTTGAGTCACCTACAAACAATGATGTGTACAACCTCACTCCTTCGTGCAGGTCAATATCATACAGAAAAAAGGAAACAATAAATGGTCTTTGAACCGAGCCTTGAGGTGCCCAACACTTCACATCACTCCAGTTCGAAGCCTTCTCTCTTAACATAACCCCTTTGTTTTCTGTCTGTCAGGTACTCCATGCCCAATTCAGTGTTTTTTTTTTTCATTTATTCCAACTTGTCTCCCCATCTTGTGCATAAGCCATTCACGAGGCACACTATAAAATGTTTTATGATAATCTAGGAAAAATGCGGTAAAGCGAGCCTTCTATGTCTATTGTAATTTTCTATCTTTGTGATAGAACTGTATCAAGTTAGTCAGGCATGATTTTCCCCTTCGAAATCCATGTTGCCCATCCTATACAAAGTTCATCCTCTCAGATCCTCTAATAGCATCATCCTGATTACTTTCTGCAGCGCTTATCAAGGCATACAGGTCAGTGACACCAATTTATAATTAAGTGCCTCTTGTCTATCCCCATTTTTTAATATTGGGACTTCGCTTGAGCTTTCCATGAGATGTTAAGTCCTGATTATTTTAACTTAAAAATATTCGTGTTAGTTGCCAGTTCGTTGTCAAGATTTAACGAGCATCAGATTTTAAGTAGTTTTGGCTAACTAGAAGCGTACGAATCTAAGTAATGTTCCCTAGTCTATCACGATCTCTGTTTATTATACCAAGAAAGAGTCAACACTTTATTATTTTGTGAAATGAAAAGTACTTTTGTTTTCTTTTGATGCTGTGGTCAATAGCGTCAAAATTACTACGATATGAGGACAGGTTTGGGGGGAGACAAACTCTACCCTTGCAGCCTCCTTCAGCAGTCATGGTGATATATAGCTTGGACAAACTGCTTTTGCTGAGTCTTGTTCTTCTAGACTCTGCTTTACCTCTCCAGTGCTTGACGTTGTTGCTGGTCGCTTCTCGTCTCCGACCCTCGGACTCCACGCTTGATGCTCTTGTAAAGCTCTAGGAACCTCTTGGTAAGTGCCTCACATGCCTCCTTGTCGTTTTCCATGAGACCTTATTCGCTTACTGTTTTTCCTCTGCATATGATAATGCTTCTTGTCGCTATATCGTTTTTCAAATTGCCTCTCAGGTGCCGTCCTGATTTCTATGCTGATTTCTGGCTTTCTTGAGGGCTTCTTTACTGTCCGAGTTCTGAAGTCTCTCGAGTTGTTCTTCGCTTTTCTGAGCCTCTCGTTCTCTTATTTCTTTAGTGAGATGAACGTTTCTTTGGCATCTGCACATGTGGTGTGTGGTGAGGGAGGGGCTGTTGCAGGTGATTACGGCGTCTAAGATGTTGCTGTGCATGTGGTGTTGGTGCTAGTAGTGGTGGTTCATGTGGTGATGTTGGTGCTAGTAGTGGTGGTGGTTCATGTGGTGGTGGTAGTGCTTGTAGGTGGCACTGGTTGGTATCTATAGTGGTGTTGATTTTAATGGTACTTCCGGTATTGGTGTAAATGACGGTAAAACTGATGGTGCTGGAGAAACTTACTACAATGCCGTAGTGTTTGAATGAAGGTGAAGACCCAATATAGGTCCAAGTGTATAATTTCAGCCAAATTTTCGGATGTAACCTACAAATTTTCTACAAACTTTATTTTTACAAAGAAAAAATTAAACAAGTTTTCGGATACGCAGGTATTGGGCCCTTTCCTTTCTCTTCACGAATATTCTCACTGACAGTTTTGGGATTTCTACTTGTGTTTACACCGGCGCTGGGAGTGTTGCGGCGGTGGGAGTGTTGCGGCGCTGGGGGTGTTGTGGCTGATGCTGCTACTGGCGGTGGAGTTAGTACTGGCCGTCGGAAAGGCTCGAAAAAGAATAATCTCTCGCAGCCTGTGGCCAGAACGCCGGGGGGGGGGGCGACGACACGGGGACCCAAGATGGCACAGTCTCTGTCGTATAAACCAGGGATCTCATCAGAGGACCGCTGACGCCTCCCCACGCCTCCTGCACACCCTCGACCTTCATGTTACACTGCTCGGGAACACAACGAAGTCTCGCACACCGTCGCGTCGTCAAGTGCAGCTTCCCTCGAAAATGTTTGTCCGAATACGAGATGGTGCAGCGAGACGGTAATGAGATTGACTGCGGCTCAGATGGTGACACTGTTCTTGTTTTGGAGATATTAATAATGCCAATGAGGATGACTCCAAGACCAGAGAAGTCATCAGACCATCGCGTTACTATCACACACAACAGCACCTCCAATGAGAACATGCAAATGTAAACACGTTTGCAGATTTTATATCTCGCTGAGAGTAAACACTCCTCGTCTCTTTGTTTACACTGACAGGGAAAATGATAAGCAAACGAAGGTTATTATCACTGTTGGTTGTGTTGGGTAAGAGCAGTTTCCTTCTCGCCTTATTTAAAAGCCTAACTTTAATATCCTTCCCTAGGAACATGATCTTCTTCTTGAGGTTATCTTGAGATGATTTCGGGGCTTTAGTGTCCCCGCGGCCCGCTCCTCGACCAGGCCTCCAACCCCAGGAAGCAGTCCGTGACAGCTGACTAACACCCAGGTACCTATTTTACTGCTAGGTAACAGGGGGCATAGGGTGAAAGAAACTCAACCCATTGTTTCTCGCCGGCGCCTGGGATCGAACCCAGGACCACAGGATCACAAGTCCAGCGTGCTGTCCGCTCGGCCGACCGGCTCCAACCTATGATCCCTAAGCCGATTGACACCCAGGTCCCCCCTAAGGCCTGGGTGTATAGCCTCTCTCTTCCCTAATGTCTCGCATTCCAGTAGAATCTCTCCTTCCAGTAGTCTCTCGCCTTTCTTTTAGAGTTTCACCTTCTAGGAGAGTCGAGCTCTCACGAAAGCACATCAAGAGTTTCACTTTCCATGAGAATCGCGATTTCCAGGAGTCTCTCTCTCCGGGAGAGTGCGCTTGGCGATACAAGACTCATTATCGCACATCAACACTTTCCAGCGGTAGGCCAAGCGTCCTGGTACGCGGTAGGGGCACAAAGGCAGTTTCTTAAGAGTCTTTGCTAACACCTATGGATACAGTGATAGATGCATAATACAGCTGCATAAATATGGATACAGCAACTGAGATTAAAAATACAGCTTGAAGCAACATGTGTACATACATTTCGGACGTGGACACATACTGTTTCGATGGAAAAGCTAATGGATACATGATATTATGGATAATGGATTTATGGATACTAACAGTGACAAAATTATGTATATGGTGCTTATACATCATGTACGAGTACACGTACATATAACTAAGATTGTAGCCAGTATCTGAAAAGTTAGATAACTAATTACAAGTAAATTATAAACATTATTTTGTCTCGGGCCAACTAGGGTGGGAATATACAAAACAGAAGCACAGACAGCTAGCAACAACCCAGGTACATCAAACTACAGAACAGATACAGCAAACAGTGGCGTCGATCTTCTTATCTTGAGGTTATCTTGAGATGATTTCGGGGCTTTTTAGTGTCCCCGCGGCCCGGTCCTCGACCAGGCCTCCACCCCCAGGAAGCAGCCCGTGACAGCTGACTAACACCCAGGTACCTATTTTACTGCTAGGTAACAGGGGCATAGGATGATAGAAACTCTGCCTATTGTTTCTCACCGGCGCCCGGGATCGAACCCGGGACCACAGGATCACAAGTCCAGTGTGCTGTCCGCTCGGCCGACCGGCTCCCCATACCCAGATCAACGCCACAGATACCACACATGCTCCAGTTTGGATACACCAATTAGAATACAACAAAATTATAGCATACAGCAATAATTTACATCACGATTTACAAACAACACGCATCAGTAAACAAAGTTAAAGCTAAAAAAAACAATGTGGATACAAGAATGGACAGCTGCAGCGGTCTCCTGTATTTATCCACATCATTGTGGATACAGCAAACAGCTGCGACACTTACGCAGCAGCAAGAATAGCAAGGAGAGGGAGGGGGGGGGGGTGAATATACAACAACAGCTGCGGAGAAAGAAAAAATGCAGCAACCAAATTTTATCACTCAAGTCAATTTCCTGGCATAATGCAACACTGGTGGATCCCTGGCTAGCCACTTGAAGACATTTCTGGGTCTTGTGAGACTTTTATCTGTAAACACGTTTTTTCCCCTGTGTGTGTGTATGTGTGTGTGTGTGTGTGTGTGTGTGTGTGTGTGTGCTCACCTATTTGGGCCTACAGGATCGAGCATTGACTCTTGGATCCTGCCTTTCGAGACATCGGTTGTTTACAGCAATGACTCCGGTCCTGTTTCCCTATCATATCGAGTTTTAAAATTATGAATAGGGTTTGCTTCCAGTGTGTGTGTGTGTGTGTGTGTGTGTGTGTGTGTGTGTGTGTGTGTGTGTGTGTGTGTGTGTGTGTGTGTGTGTGTGTGCGTGTGTGTGTGTGCCTGAATATTATAAAGACAACAACATCACACAGCTTAATAAGTGTCGGTAAACTGTGTTTTGTTTTCCTTCAATATTAGGAAGCAAACAGGCCAAATACAAACTTTTTTTTATTTAACACAATCATATGTAAAAAATTGAAATAAAGAGTCAAAAATCACAAAATTAATATATATGAATTTTAAAATATTAACATAATTTTTTGGTTATTAATTTTGTAAATGTTAATTTTTACATATGACTGTGTTAATTTAACAAGTTACGGAAACGTGTCAATTGAGTCACACCGTAAACTAGAAACTGTATTATTCTACCAAATTAGTAATCATACAAGCCAATGTATCCCTTATAGACAGCTCGAAAAAACCCCAATACAAATTAATACATAACCAAGGTATGAACAAGTACACATGCACAAAATAACCAATAATCATACATAAAGATATTTTTTAAAACAAACCTACCAAGAAATCGCGAAACAATTAGCATAAAAAAAGACACAGAAAACAACACAAAAAAAATACACCAATAATCGGCCAATGAGGACCTTCGAGCGGGAAGCCAATCTGTGCCACACTCGTTCGAGGTAGACACCCTCCCTCCCTACTTCCTTTCCCCCCCCCCCCCTTCCCCAGTTCGCCACCGTAAGAGGGGCGGGAAAGGACGACGCTGTATAAAGTAAATTTCTTTGCCGTTAACATATGAAATACCCCGCACTCTCGACCTGAGCGGGGGAACACTGCTTCACCTAATGGAATTGTGTTGGGGTAATGGCCCTGCCGCTCCCGAATTTGAATACTGCATAGGAAACACGAATGGAAAAATTGATCAACCCAAATCACTGGAACGAATTGAGCCGTACCTTAAAACAAACGAGTGAAGAGCGTCCCTAAGGTACTGACGCGATGTGGCTTGGCTTCCTCCCTCCCTCCTTCATTCATTTCTTTCCCCTCCCTCCCTCCTTCCTTCATTCATTTCTTTTCCCCTCCCTCCTTCATTTCTTTCACTCAATTCCCTCCTTCCTTCTCATCCTCCCTCATTCAATCCTTCCAAATCTTACTCCACTTAGAATAAGAGAGGAGAACGAGACTACAGAGTGTGTGTGGAAGAAGAAAATGAATCTGGAGTAACAGAACGAGAGCCAGAAAGAGAACCAACAGGAACAAGAAATTAGGAGACAACAGGCGAAGACTTCTAGAGGCGTCCACGACTCCCAAAAGGAGTGTGTAAATTCAAAATACAAAATTATATTAGATTTAAAAACAAAAAGAGTTTAAAAACCAAAACATTGTTAAAAAGCAAAAATTTAACAATTCACAGTAACAAATTCTGAGAAACTTCTAAATCTCAAAATCCTTAAAAAATAATTTATTGCTTCTATTATTGTTTGTCGCGTCCAGACAATTGGGCCACTGGCGCCAAAAAACAAAAAAAAAATAAACGTATGGGACAACAGCCCAGCTAAATTAACCTGGAACAACACAGATATCTGGCTAGATAACCAAAAACGAGTTGTTTGGATAATTTGGAGAGATAATCGTTGCCACTAAATATGATATAAAACAGACGCAAACAGCCATGTATTATATATATATATATATATATATATATATATATATATATATATATATATATATATATATATATATATATTATATATATATATATATATATATCGATCTTTCAAGATGCTCTGACGACAGGAACGTGGATGAGGTGTAACTTGGGACCGTTCCTCGACCAATGTAGTGGAACACTTTTAATGCTCGGTAGTGGCTCGACTCTCGCTGCTGCTGCAGTGCTTAAAGCAGTGATGACACGAGGCGCAGGAGGCCGCGGTGACGACTCCAGCAGGAGCTGGAGAGGACAGGTTGCCAGAGTGATTACAGAAATGAGACGAGAGGATGATGCTCTGGATAGGAGGAAGGCAAGTTACGGAGTGGCAGCTGCGGAAATCAGGTAGATGTGTGGGGGACCCTTTGGCAGGTATGTGTGTGGAACACTTTGGCAGGTATGTGTGTGGAACACTTTGGCAGGTGTGTTCAGTTGCAGATCAGATGTGTGATGTCCTATAACAAGTGCGTAGAGCATCATGACAGGTGCATGCAGCATATAAAAAGTGTGATGAACACCAAATTGTAGATGAACACTCAAGTGAAGATGAACACTCAAGTGAAGATGAACACTCAAGCGATGATGAACACTCAAGCGATGATGAACACTCAAGCGATGATGAACACTCAAGCGAAGATGAACACTCAAGCGATGATGAACATTCAAGCGAAGATGAACACTCAAGCGACGAGATGATGCAACAAGAAAGAGTAAAAGAAATTGAAAAAAAACAATAAATCACTTTGACGAAACGGGTTCTTAAAATAGACTTAAAATATTTGGAACCATTCGGAAGAGAGAGAGAGATTATAAACACTGAACGAGAACCTCATCAAGAAAATGACCAAAACATTTAAAAAGAAAACAAGTTCTAAAGCACGAGTAGTATCACGAGTGTAAATTCTAAACAAACGGTAAACCAAGTTTATTCCCATGGGAAAATGGTGTCAGTAACTATTAACTCAAAATACGTCTGCAGGCAATTCAAGTTCTGTTCGGTGGTTTAATATTACCACACACACACACACATTTCTCGAAGTTCATTATTCGTTTGTAATTTTAACTGATGGCTCGCCTGAGAGGTTCCCATATTGGGTCTCACTGGAAGAGTTACCATATTGGGTCTCACTGGAAGAGTTACCATATTGGGTCCAGCTGGAATGGTTCCCAATATTGGGTCCAGCTGTGAGTTTCCATTATGTGTTTTCACTTTGAGTTCGCGCTAAGTTCACCCAGGTTATGCTGTGGCTGTGTTCAGTGTCCGACCAGTGACCAACCGGTGACCACTAACCACATTACATGCCTTAGTAGCCAATGCATTTGGTTGCCCACTAGTTAATAAGCAGTTTAATGATTATCATTGGTTTTGCTGAATAGTGTTTGGTCCCCCCCCCCCTTCTCTGTGGGAGGAGGAGGAGGGGGTAGTGGACGGGAGAGTCGGTCTGTTTTGTTGCTATATGGTTATCACTCTTTTCTTTGGCTATGTCATTATTCCTTATTTAATTATAAATTCCTGTTTCGACTGTGTTAAGATATCTTATTTTTTGTTTTAATGATTGAAGGACTTTGTGAAAATAATTTTGTCCATTAATAACTAGTGTCATTACTGTTCTAGTGTGTGTATATGTACACTCCCTCGTTTGTGTTCGTTGGGGTCGTGCTTCAGCTCTGCAGTTCAGTAGTTCCGGGTTAGTTGACTTTTGTCCTATCGTGGCTCAGTGGGTTAAAGTGTCTGGGAATCACCAGAACGCCAGTGCAAGGCAACTGGCGTTCATTACTCCAAAAAAAATTACTCATTAATTCATTACGTTCATTAATTCTGGCGTTCATTACTCCAAAATTAGTTTCTCATATTCCTGTTAGACATAAAAATGGGCGAAACAAAACCCTGAAACAAGTTACGTAACCCAAATTACATTTTCTAAAACGCACTTTTAATCATTAAATAGATTTTCCTAAAATTCTGAAGGAAATAAGTTTTTGAATGAAAAATATAAATTGTCTTGGCAAATAAATTCCATTTACTAAACGTAGAGAAACAGGACAGGTTTATTGAACTATTGTTGGTAAGGAACGGTCTGATAACTGCTGCTGCTGCTGCTGCTGTTGCTGCTGCTGCTGCTGCTGCTGCGTCTATAGCATGCCGCCTCCCGGCTGTTTCTTCTATAAAGCAATAACCACCAAGCATTAAATTCCCTTCCCCCCCCCCTCCCTTGTTAAGGTATCTTATCTTCAGTAAGGATTATTTGTATTTGAAAGACGATCAAACACAGTCGCAACAATCCACCTGTCATTTCGAGGAAGTACGTACAGCTCTGGTGTGGTTTAGCTGCCCCTATCTCATCACCACAACAAACCCCTCGTCACCTGTGGTTGCCCAGCGACGTAGCACAACACAGTACTCGCCCAGCGACTTAGCACAACACAGTACTCGCCCAGCGACTTAGCACAACACAGTACTCGCCCAGCGACTTAGCACAACACAGTACTCGCCCAGCGACGTAGCACAACACAGTACTCGCCCAGCGACGTAGCACAACACAGTACTCGCCCAGCGACGTAGCACAACACACTACTCGCCCAGCGACGTAGCACAACACAGTACTCGCCCAGCGACGTAGCACAACACAGTACTCGCCCAGCGACGTAGCACAACACACTACTCGCCCAGCGACGTAGCACAATACAGTACTCGCCCAGCGACGTAGCACAATACAGTACTCGCCCAGCGACGTAGCACAACACAGTACTCGCCCAGCGACGTAGCACAACACACTACTCGCCCAGCGACGTAGCACAACACACTACTCGCCCAGCGACGTAGCACAACACACTACTCGCCCAGCGACGTAGCACAACACAGTACTCGCCCTGCGACTTAAACTGTTACTTAACCTCCTTATGCTACTAGTCTTATTTCGGAATTATAAACGCTTAAGAAGCACACTTACCAGAAGTTATATTTTGAGCTGTTTCTTCCTTCCTTCCCCGGGCGTCCCGTCGCGTGGTGAGCAGCCGATTGTGTAGGTAGCGAGGAGGAATGCCCATTAGCGTCCTGCACTCACACCATTGATTCACTTTGGATTATATATAAACACTGTTGATTACAATGTATAGGATTGGTATGTTTAGATTATCATCTACGAACGAGCGTTAATGTAATTTGGTGACTCAAGACACTACACCGTGTCTCACCGTCCTCACAGTCATTTGCGCACACTAATAGTCAATTTAAACATCCACTCAACTGGTTTTATGGTTTCTGATATTACACTTGTTCACTAGAAGTTATAAGTGTGAGTTGATTCGAGCAGACAGAGTATTAAATCCTCATGAAACATGGGAATACCGCCATGAGCACCTTTTCACTTCAGGAGCAATAGGCTACTGCTGTGGAAGGCGGACAGGGCAGTGCTCCTCACCTTCGACAAGCTTTTACGTATCTACATAGGAACGTGTACATCTTTAGAGTTACGGGCTCACCATAGCCTGTGCTACATAGACATTTCGTTCTGAGTAGCTAAATCTAAAACAATAACAACGTACATCTTTTCTCAATGGTTGGCGGCGCTGTTTACATTTATTAAACAGTTTACTACATTAAAACTTCTCACTGAAATGCTATTGTTGCTATAAACAACCTCCTAGTGCTTTGGAGCTCGTAATCTGTTTATGGAATGTAAACAAAGCCGACAAAGATTGAGAAAAGACTTAGAGATTCATAAGTCAGCCCGTCCTCCAATCCATTCTCGACCTAAGTCCATTACATCTTAGTCCGTCCTCAAAACAAAGACCCAAAGTCCATTCCATGCACCCGCCAAACCCCCTGTTTATGAATTGAAAACGATTAACACACGACTCACAACTGATGACGTTCGAACACTTCCGGAACAAGTGCTTCACTGACGAATTTTGTTCGAACCACAACGCTGTAAATGCTTCACCCACGTACTACAAATACAAATAATCGCCAACAGAACCTAAACACCTAACCTAACCTATGCCTAACTATACATAGAATTTTTATGTATAATAATACTAATTTATATAAGAGAACAAACCAATGTTTAATACACAGTTTGTTAAAATTGATGAATGCGTCTGGGGATTAAGGCCGCTGCTTTAACCAGCCTAGTGTGAGGACAGGTTGCGTAAGTGCTTGGTGAATCCCGGTCCTGGTGATTGGTCTAGACGTGACACTACTATTTTACACCAAATCGTGGGTAAATTCACGATTTTCGTGGCCTCGATAAAAAACATTTTTTTGATCATCAGCATTTAAAATTGAGAACATTTTATTCATCATTTAAAATTGAGAACATTTTATTCATCATTTAAAATTGAGAAAGTTTTATTCGTCATTTAAAATTGAGAAAGTTTTATTCATTTAAAATTGAGAAAGTTTTATTCATCATTTAAAATTGAGAAAGTTTTATACATCATTTAAAATTGAGAAAGTTTTATTCATCATTTAAAATTGAGAAAGTTTTATTTATCATTTAAAATTGAGAAAGTTTTATTTATCATTTAAAATTGAGAAAGTTTTATTCATCATTTAAAATTGAGAAAGTTTTACTCATCATTTAAAATTGAGAAAGTTTTCTTCATCATTTAAAATTGAGACAGTTTTATTCATCATTGTTCCTCATCAAAACATGGAAAGTATGTAATTTGTGAGAATTATTATGATATATAGAGGTAAACAATGGGACCTGAAACCATCGCGACTGGAGTTTTTCAATGCAGTTCTTTAACTGTTTGGTTTTATTTAATGTATTGATGGATTATAACTCCTTATCCGAGTATAATTTGTACGACTTATTAGCAAGTTTAAAAACTGTTATCGAATCAAATTCAGGAACAAAAGGGTTGAGTAATGCTTCAGATGAGCGGTGGAGAGGGAGAAGAAATGTCTCAAGTTAGTTTTTGAAGAAAATTAACATTTCTATTAAAATCACAAAAAAAAACTGTGCGACCTGCCAATTGACAAGTAAATTTTATGTATTAAATTTCTTAGCATTATATTTAAATTTATATCAACTCTAACTAAATTTATGTCAAATATTGTACCAAAATATGTTAACAAATAAAAAAACAAAACATATTTACTGACAGCAGAATGTTTCTTTATTCAGAAGTTATTACCTGACCGGGCTCACCATAGCCCGTGCTACTTGGAACTTTTTGTTCCAGGTAGCAAGTCTTAAACAACAACAACAACTGACTGCAAAGGGAGTGTCACTTATTATATCATGTTCTAGTTCTCAAAGAATACTGAACAGTGTAAAGCTTCATTCAGGTGAGCTGTGGGAAGAAGAGCTCTTAGCCTGAGAAACAAGAGTGAAAAACATGTTTCTCCTGATTCCTTTAAGGTAAGGTAAGGTATTTATCAAATGAAAGAGCTAAATCGGCATTACTATATAACACTTGCAAGGAATATATGGAGCAGAGGCTAGGCTATGAGGATAGAGTAAAGAAACATTATCCAACCACTTAGAACATCGGGAATTGAGCGCCGACCATGCAAGAAGAAAGATTGTTCAGACCAGTCCAAGTGAATGGTCGCTAATTGATAAGTTGATCATATTCTAGGAAAATGACATGTAGGATAAGGGTTTAATTTGACTGTAGTAGGAAAATTTCTCAGGGTTAACCCCCTCCCCCACAGAACACCAGGCTGTGGTAACCAAATGAGAACTTCAGTACTGCATTCTGAAGCACTTAACAAACAACGTCATTGTGAAGGTGAAATTATAAGGAAGAGATGTAACAAGACGAGATTAGCATGATTGTTTCTACGACCCATATTGTTCCAGACGTAGTCAAGCCCCTGACATGTGGAAAAACACTTCAACAAACATATTTATGCAAAACAGACAAGAAGAGTAAATATGGAGGATAACTACTACCGTACATAAGGCCAATTAACTATTATTTACCTTTTTCCACTTGAAGTAAAAAGGGGGAATATAATGATAAAGGAATCAACAACCAGCCCGTCCTCCAAACAAAGACCCAAAGTCCATTCCATGCACCCGCCAAACCTCCTGTTTATTAATGAAAAACGGTTTACACACGACTCACAACTGATGACGTCCGAACACTTCCGGAACAAGTGCTTCGCTGAAGACTTTTGTTCGAACCACAACGCTGTTAATGTTTCACCCACGTACTACAAATACACATAATCGGTGAACCTAAACACCTAACCTAACCTAACGAGTGCCTAAATATGGACAATATGCTAATATATAATAATATTTAGTTATATTTGAGAAAAGTTCTGTTTTGAATGAACAGCATGTTAAAGTTGATGAATGCATCTTTGGAGTTGACCGCTGGATGGAATGGACTTAAGCTGAGGACGGGCTGCAACATCACATCAAATAGATTACCAGAAACTCATATAAACAAGATAACAAAATGATGCACTCCTGAAACTGATATATATATATAACAGCGCCTAGGGCTCTGAACCAGGAAGCGTTAAGAGCCCAATAAATCACTTTCTTGAGATCTGTAGCAGAAGCGTGCGGCCCCAACATGGCGACGACACTTCCCCCCTTCCCCTTAAACCACATAAATAGATGTCCCATATTTCTGCCGCAATAACACCAGAACTAATATTGTCGATCTGTAAGAGTTTACTATTGAAATTTAACTTTCCGTTACTAGAAAAAAACTATCAGGGGGGAGACCCGATCACAAATTGTAAAATAATCATGAAATAGACAAAAGGGACACGTGAAAATTATTTTGTACAGGAGGCAGTAGAATGAGAGGACACAGGTGGAAGCTGGAAAAATAGTTGAGACAAAAGTACACGAGAAACTACTCTTGTCAAGAGGCAGCGAACAATTCAGGTTACCTGAAGGAAGGATCTGTGATCAAAACGTTCACAGCTCTAAGCGAAGATAGCCCAAGCACTTGGAGTGGACGGTAGAGCGATGGTCTCGCTTCATGCAGGTCGGCGTTCAATCCCCGACCGTTCAAGTGGTTGGGCACCATTCCTTCCCCACCGTCCCATACCAAATCCTTATCCTGATCCCTTCCCAGCGTTATATAGTCGTAATGACTTGGCGCTTTTCCCCTGATAGTTCCTTCCTCTAAGCGAAGATATTCCACCACAAGAAAATCGAGAGTTGCTGACCTGATAGATTAGAGACGAGGACCGAGAGCTAGAACTCATTCCCAAAAAAGCAAATAGGTGCTTTTATTTGCAAAATTTGCAAAAAAAACAAATATGCAAATGAGTTATTTGCAAAAAAAAACAAATAACTCATTGAGTCCACACGTTCGAGCGTGAGCAAACACTAGAGTGACAAGATAAAAGAATCATCCCATTAATTATTTAGTTAACGGCTGAGACCAAATATTTAACAAACGCAATAAGAACAACAAACGCAGTAGTACTACTAATTAACTAATTTCCACAAACTGGCAGCATACATGGAGAACAAATCGCTATTAGCAGAGAACACGAAGTTATAAAGCAGGTACAATCCTTCCCTCTGTGGCTCTCTAAACACATGAGCCACAGCTAACAGTTTCTGTACTCAAGTTGGGGCCATTTTATCGTTCCAGTCTTCATTTTAACCTTACTCACTGCACTCACTTGAGTGAATATCGTCCCAAGATATTTAACAGCTCGACCAGCGAGTGCACCAGTGCCCAGTTCACTCCGGCAGGTTCCTAACAGCGAGGTATATATAATATACCTCCTTATCCTGATCCCTGGTATATATAATATACCTCCTTATCCTGATCCCTGGTATATATAATATACCTCCATATCCTGATCCCTGGTATATATAATGTACCTCCATATCCTGATCCCTGGTATATATAATATACCTCCATATCCTGATCCCTGGTATATATAATATACCTCCATATCCTGATCCCTGGTATATATAATATACCTCCATATCCTGATCCCTGGTATATATAATATACCTCCCAACCTTTAACATATAATAAGGTGGGTTGATTTGACGCACGATATATCAGGAATCCCAAAAGGTTGATGGCGAGGTCCCAGCCCAACGCCCCCTCATTACTTGCTGCTCTGGGACAAAGTGCCTGCCGTTACCTTCCTGGGAGTGGCGTCGAAGCGTCAGGCGACCTGCACCTCCCAGCCCTCTCGCCTGAAGGTGGGCAAGCCGCCCCGCGGGCCCAGGTCAGGCGGAGAAAACAGTAAAATGAGATTAGCTCTTTCTGTCAGGTTAGTCGTTTTTTTTAGTGCAGTGTTCCCCGTGTCGCCTCACCGTGGTAATTGCCCTGATACAAACTTGCTGTTTCGACCCCCATGTGCATTAAATGCATAACTCCAGTGTTACTTAATGGAAGGGTGTTGTTTCTGAGGGTTGTGGAGACATGGCAGATAAGGTGACTGTAGGGGACATGACAACTGATGAGGTTGTATGGTGGACATGACACGGAAGAAAGCTGAGTAGTGAACATGACCGGTGAAGTGACCGTGGTGGACATGACCACTGAGGCGGCTATGTGGTGAATAGTGATTTTAAGGACTAGTCATCAGCACATCTACTGATTTTCGATAGTAACAGAAATTTAGAAACCCAAATATACTGATAAATTAGTAAACACCAGATCAAACAATTTTAAGCAATTCGAGCACAATTGTGTCTCATTCTTAGACACCACAAGACCAATCCCAACTGTGTCACCTTCCTGGGCACCAAAAGAAGACCCAGCACGGATCGGAGCTCACTATAGCCCTAAGACTATAGTGAGCTCCGATCCGATAAGACTATTCATCAGCGAGAACGCTGATGAATATATAAATAAATATTCAGTTCTTACTCCCTTACAGCTTCGGTCTGGCATCTAACCGGACGATCTATTCCGTTATTCTATTCCCACTCTGATCCATCGTCCGGCGGCTGTACGGAACACCATCGCTCGAACTCGCAAGTTTAGTTCATCAGGTCAACTGGAGACCTGAAGTCTTAGTCACAACTCAAGACCGGCCCGTATCAAGAGTACGGAAAGTTTTCTTATCTCTGGAAGCGACACAGGAAGTGTTGACTAAAGTTTGATGTCTGGCTCTTCTCTCTACAGTCAAATCAAATCAAAGACTTTATTCATAAATAGTTGTACATTTAGAATTGGGAAAGTTTATATAAAAATTACAGTACATTAATTTCATAAGAAAGTTACATTAGCAGTATAGAACGTAAACATTGTCATTGTCAGAGTCACAAACTTCATCCGTAACAACTTGTTACAGTTCTGGCATTACAATACTGGCTGGACTAAACAGATGTATAGCAATAAAAATCAAACTTACATTTTAAGCATAAAAAAGTGACATTTAGCTAACAATCTGAAACGGGATTTATTACAATGACTAAGTGAGGCTTTACGTTAGAGCGGATAGACATAGTGGCAAAATTTACCTCACAAAATTAGGATGATGAGACTATCAGAAGTAGAAAGAACTAAAAGTAGAAAATTAGAAAGTCCTGCTTTCTCTGCTGACGAGCTGGGGTATCCTGTCCTATAGACTCATTCTTGCGTTGCATTTCCTAACATTTAACAAAATGATATAAATAACGATATAAATAGGTGAATAATTTATCACATGGATGACGATATATCATTCGGATCAAGATATGTCAGGCGGAGGATGTACGGCGTACACACACAAGTAACAGTATCAGAGGAATATCCTCACGCCACAAACATAAAATCTTATTTCATCTCCCACCCCACACAAACCAATCCACCACCCCACACAACTCCTTCCTCCACCCCCTGTGTTCAACCTCTCCTCCCAACCCACACCCATTTCCACCTCTAACCCCCAACCCTCAATTCTTCCCCCAGTACAGACCCCCAGCCCTCCCCTTTCAAACTCCCAGCCCTTTCTCCACCCTTCAAACTCCCAGCCCTTTCTCCGCCCTTCAAACTCCCAGCCCTTTCTCCACCCTTCAAACTCCCAGCCCTTTCCTCCCCCACCCCCCTACAGTCCCCCAACCCCCACCACAACCCCCTGCAACGAGATAGAAACACACGAGACCTAAACAACAAACACATAAAAACAGCGAGGCTGGCGCAAAAATGACGCCGTGGCTCAGTTGGTCGACAATTTGTCCCCCAGTCGTTGGACCCGGGGCGGCATCTGTTCCCTCTCCCGTCGCTACAAATCGCAACAATCAAACCCACCTAGCTGGTTCGTTCGTGACCAGACCCGCCTTTACGAGCGAATCTGTTGCCAGACACCCGCCAGTTATCTTGATTAAACGATGATTAGATGTTTTCGTTTTGCCATGACTTCCTATTGGATTCTTTGGGGCGCTATCGCAGAGCCTTGACTTTATGTTTTTCTTGGAGGAGAAGGGAGTCGAGCTGGTACAAGAAGAAGTTTTATATATATATATATATATATATATATATATATATATATATATATATATATATATATATATATATATATATATATATATATATATATATGATTGATACATGAGGCCAGACCGATATAAACGCATCGCTTAGTATTAACAGACACGATAACACCTTTAACACAAACATCAATAAATACATATTTATATTTACACCACATGTGTTATCTATCACCTATTGACCATTTTTAAGATAATAACATTTGATAAAACAATAATATTGCATAATAAGTTATCATCCTCTGCTATAGCCGTTGACGTCCTCTGGGACAGATGTTGACGTCCTCTGCGATAGCCGTTGACATCCTCTGCGATAGCCGTTGACATCGTCTGCGATAGCCGTTAACACTCTCTGTGACAGTGACAAAAATTGTGACAAATATCTGATGGTTGATCGTAAAGTTCCCAAGCGTTACTTATTCCCTTCCGAAGCTGTCCTGCATGTAAGTAACAAGACCAGCACTGGCTTGCTAAACCTCTCCTCAGCGCCCAGGGAACAAGAAGGTCACTTTTCTCTCTACTTTACATCGCTTTTACCCAAAGTTTGTAAAGTAATTATTGGCCCTGGAAACGGAACCAGCAGGAGGGAGGAATCCCCCTAAGGGATTTGTTCTTGTAGACGATCTCGAAGTCTTGGGCAAACTGGCTACTTCGCTGACTGACAATGAAATCTGGTGGGGGTGTTCCGTAGACGTCTAGTGCCTGGCTTTACAATTGCAGGTAGGCTTTGCAATTACTTTATTCACTCTCGTGTTCTTGAGGATATCCTCATAATGCACCCAGAGTTTGCCAATGCAGGCTACTGAACATATGGCCCCGTATGACTAACCATCCTGCAAGATGGGGACTTTTAGTATCACTGCTACTTTATTCACTCTTGTGTTCATGATATCATCATAACGAACCCAGAGTCTGCCAGTGCAGACTACTAATCACATGCCTCTGTATGACTAATCATACAGTCACCATACAGTGTGATGTGAATTTTAGCATCACGTAGCTAACTTTTTGACACACTGTACTCCCCTTCACTTAGTCTAGGGAAGCTGTTCAAATGCAGATGTACCTAAATGTGTTAGTAACAAAAAAAGTAGCTAGGTGTGCAGTTCAGCCAGTTGTTTAATTAGCCAGGTTAGACAACTAGATGAACTCTAACAGAACTAGCTGTACTACAGTTAGCTACTAGTCTATTCAAATACATTGAATAAGTAATATTCCGTGATTCAAAATCTGCTCTGCAAGCACTTGAAAACGTCTGCAAGATAGACAACAAGATCCTTATAAAGCAACTATAAATAATCTTATTACAAAAATATAGGGTTTAGAATCTCATTTATCTGAATACCATCTCACACAAATGTAACTCATCACCATGGCACAGACATTGTAGTCAAATTAGTACGTCATAAACATAACATTGAGATAGACTAAAGTATCCAAATCTCTGTTGTTAAGACTTTATGCTACAAACATTGAGGTCTGATGAGTGAACAATCACAGCTTCTCCATGACCCGAAAGCACTATTATAAAAAAGTTATGATTTGTTTAAATCTGATACCTATATATATATATATATATATATACGCGGGCAGCACAGTGATTGCCAGGATCAGATTGGGACCTAAGCTGGATGCAGGTGACGAATCTCCAAGTCCTGAGCACTCCAGGTGCAAACTCTGTGAGCAGGAACCGAGTCATGATCTCACACACTACATTATTCAATGCCCAGTCATTAGACCCTTGAGACCCGCAGGCATGATAATACCTGGAGCTTTGCAATCACTAGCAATCGTGTTTTTGAGGATATCTCTATAATACCCCCAACATTTGCCAGTGGAGGCTACTGATCACATGGCCATGTATGACGAATCATCCTGCTAATTGGTGCTTTTTTAATATTACATAGTTAACGCTTGACAAAAACTATGTAAACTCATTTATATAGTCTATAATAACCATGTATCTATGTTTCTAAAATATAAATGGTGGCTACACTGCTCCAGCGCCCTATGGTGCTACCTTAATTACCTTTCCATCTGCTGTCATACTCATGTTCTGCTGTCATGCACATGTTCTGCTGTCATGCACATGTTCTGCTGTCATACTACTGTACGGCCGTCACACTGGCGTCATTTCGTCCCACTAAGATACCGTCCTCCTTAAAACAAATATATCAGAAGACCCGATAAACACTAAATGTTATATTAAAAGAAGAAAAAGTGACATTGGCACCCTTGGTATACAAGGCCACTATTCAAAACATTCTTCGTCTCTTAATTTTAGTGGAAGCCACAGTCACTGCTGGACCTGGCACTAACATCTAGCAACAATAAGTGCAGGTTGCATTACCACATATCTAGGCACTAACCACCAATATCAATAATAGTCTCCCTAGACATATTTCAGCAGAGATAAAATACACAGAACATACAAGGAAAGGCTGCGTTCTATGCTGCTGTGTGCTAGGAGATAAAGCATTGTTATATAGGTATTGATGGCATTAAGGGCGGTGGATAGCACCCTGTATGTCTCCCAAGGGCGCTGTCTACGGGGCAATACACATCACATCCCTCCACCATTACCTTGACTAACGACTCACTACTTCTCATAAGAGACTCTCGCCTGTGAGTCCCTTGGTTCCAGATCTCCGTTGTGGTCTTGAAGGTTTCCGCCGACTTCGTTCCTTGGCTCCACCGACCCGAGGCTATAGGCGTCACATGTCATTGGATCTAAACCTCTTGTGTCTTTCCAATCACCTTTCTCAAGTTAGGGTTGATTTAGCGTGGTCTACATCCTCGGTCAATACTGACTAATCAACAGGTTCCCCGTCATATCATTGTATGTGTTGATCTTCAGGGATGTGAAGTGGAGGGACGAGTCAAGACTTGTGGGGAATGTAGTTCATTCCCCACAAAAAAATTAAATCTCGGTGTTTTTCTGTCTCAGTTAGTTTGACATTCCTCTCTCAGGTCAGGATTCAGAATTGCTGAGTTCTGGAGCAGTTTGGGTAAGGTCACCTTTTTGTCTGCTATGTCCTTATAATATAGACATGATTCTTTCAACTCTGAAACATTTTTTCCTGGCCTTTGAGTACATTTTCCTGCCTTTCCTTGAGTTTTTACCGTCTCAAACTTGAGGTTTGTCTACTTGCACTGTTGCATAACCCGTAATTAATTCGATCAAGGACAATGAATCCACCACAGTAATAATGATTCTGTTGATTATAATAAACGGAAAATCAGAGAGTGAAGCTCAAGAGCACATTACTCCCAATTGATCACAGTGCTCTCTTAAGACGCATTTACTGTTAATGAATGGTATTTATCTCATTTTTTCAGGGATATTCCTGCGCGGGTCCTATGCCTCTGGCTGGCCCACTAAGTGATACTCTTTTCAAATTACCCGAAAACATAGTAGAATTGGGATCGTTGAATTGATTCAAGCGAAGATGAGACATATATATATGGATGTGTTTGGTTATTTATTTATGCTACGGAGCTACCTGGCATGAGCCAAATGGCTTTCATTTATGTTCTTATTTTCACATTTTTCTCTCAACATGGTATGCTGAGAAAGGTATCTTTCTCAACATGGTATGCTGAGAAAGGTATCTTTCTCAACATGGTATGCTGAGAAAGGTATCTTTCTCAACATGGTATGCTGAGAAAGGTATCTTTCTCAACATGGTATATCTTTATATCATGTTGTATAACACCTAATAATATTGTATCAAGATTAAATATAACAGCTATAACATGTCATATTTAACTATTATAAGCAACTGTGTCTCGAAAAATTTTTTATGAAAACTTCGAAGGAAAAAAAATGGTAAAGAAAAACTTGCCACGTTTAAGAAAAAACTTTAAAGGAACTGAGGCGTGTAATCTCGTTCCCTCCCAGAGATAATCTTGTGGTTTCCTCCGTGTCTCGCGTTTTATAGAAACACTCAAAATGACTCAGGAATTTGAGAAGCACATTGGAGGCGTGGGTTGCCTTTCCCTTCCTCCTTCCACCATCTTCCAAATGGATTACCGTTAAACTGAAACGGAAAAAAAGAGATTACAACCCGCCAAACACACACCGAAACTACGACGTTGGTACAACGTTCGAACAAGTTTTAACACCTAACCAGTTATAACAACCAATATAGCAACTTGTAACAACGTTCTAATACGTCATAAACACGGTAAGCCAAGCTGTAACAACTTTATTACAAGTTGTAACAAGCGGAAAATAGAGACAGTTTCGGTTTGTGTTTCCAGGGCAAGGCTTTAGTAGCCTTGTGTTCACATGTGTGCCATGTTCAGTGTCATGTTATAGCGTGTCATGTTAAGTGTTCATTAGAGTTTCATGCTTCAAGTGCTCACAAGCGTGATACGTTGCCACAGCGGTGTCACAGAAGAGCGCCGTTGTGTACACAGTCGGTAGACCTCCCGGACGCAGGTTCGAATCCTCATCACGGCCCTTGTGGATTTCCTCCCTGGAATTGTTTACGTTCTTGTCACAAACATCAACAGATAGAATAGATAGAACGGCTAGTGTGTAGAGTCCGTATACACGCCGGATGTAAAGGAAAAACAAACTAATCAGGTAACCAAGTAAGCTATAAAGAGCAGGAAGAGAAGGGCCAAGAGGAGGAGGAGAAAGAGGGGGAAGAAGCAGCAGGAGAAAAGCAGCATTATTACCTATTGTAAACTCACCGGCAAGGCGGGCTGAGATTTCTTCTTGCTGGATTGAGTCAATAAAATCCTGCTAGCCTCATCGTGTCTTCACTTTGCGTCGTTCTCCAGCCCGTCGTATTCCAGCAGGAGTTTTCTCTTGGCGTTCTGGACCCGGGAGAAACGTTCTCCCGAGCTCCGACCTGCTGGTAAAAAAAAACTGTTACGTTCATTACAAAAACAACAAAAATAGCGAGTCCTTCATCTGTCGACACGAGTAAATCCTCCGGGCGGAGGAACGGAAGCCTCATAGACTTCCAGTCAATCAAAAAACTGAACAAAATAAGAAGAAGCAAACCCCGTAATCCGGTTATTATTCTCTCAGCATCGAAATGGGAACGAACACGGAACCAATTGCGCTTTTATTTGGGTTGGATCCTATTATTGACGGTCGGTATCGGGGAGTTGGAGCGCTCCTATGTGGCGTTTAATCGCTTTTCCATTCTCCTGAACCACTTCCGAGAATGATCGAATCAGTCGCCCGCGAAAAGATTACGCGCCAAAAACAAGCTGTGTCTTGGCGAAGTTGGTGATGGGGGAGATTTTATCTGTTATTGCTCTGTTTGTCCCCCCCATATCACTAAAGGTCTTAGCCACCAGGACACTATCTACTGAAGCAGCTGTTAACGTCTGCAAGGAATAGTTGTTGTGAGCACAACTAATGAAGCCGTTATATGACCAGAGACAACCAATAAGGTTACAAAGATTTTGTGTTTATAATATACGATGGACTCGAACTATTCTGAGTGCAGAGCGGGCAATACACACACTCCCTGCCCTCCACCCCCTTCCCTTCCCCCCCCTCCATTCCTACCTTCTCCTTCCTCCACATCCCTCCCTGCCCCCCACCCCAACCCCCAACCCCGACCTCTCGCTGGTGAGGAGCAGCTAAGTGTGATGACCGCTCGAGGAGTCATTAAGCAGGCGACTGCGATCATCACTACACCTTCAGGAGAGCTGCAGCTGTCTTAAGTGCATCGATGAACTGGAGTGTGTCTCTTAACTCCGGCAGTAATACGCGGGGCTAAGAGTCGGTGAGGGAAGGCCCTCGGCGGTGATACACACACACACTTCCACCACGACACTTTTATTGGCGATCGCCTCTTACTGATTTGCATATCAATTCTACTAATGTACGGAGCTGCGAATTGATCGGAATAGATTAAACGTGAACGTTTATAGATTCCGGAAGGATACAGGACAGTGTGATGGCGTCACTACACATGTTATGGACTCTGAAAACTATGTTTGCCAATTGTGGTTACATTAGGCATACTTATTCCCAAAATATGTTTTATCAATAGAAAATAAAAAGAATAACGCCACTGGTTCCCAGATAAGAATATTATATATAATATATATATATATATATATATATATATATATATATATATATATATATATATATATATATATATATATATATATATATTATATATATATATTTTATATATATATATATTTTATATATATATATATTTTATATATATATATGTCGTACCTAGTAGCCAGAACTCACTTCTCAGCCTACTATGCAAGGCCCAATTTGCCTAATATGCCATGTTTTCATGAATTAATTGTTTTTCGACTACCTAACCTACCTAACCTAACCTAACCTAACTTTTTCGGCTACCTAACCTAACCTAACCTATAAAGATAGGTTAGGTTAGGTTAGGTAGGGTTGGTTAGGTTCGGTCATATATCTACGTTAATTTTAACTCCAATAAAAAAAATGACCTCATACGTAATGAAATGGGTAGCTTTATCATTTCATAAGAAAAAAATTAGAGAAAATATATTAATTTAGGAAAATTTGGCTTATTAGGCAAATCGGGCCTTGCATAGTAGGCCGAGAAGTGCGTTCTGGCTACTAGGTACGACATATATATATATATATATATATATATATATATATATATATATATATATATATATATATATTATATAGGGGGGTACCACCTCTGGTGCAATTATAGGGACCCACAGCCTCAGAGAAGGGAACACAGAGCATTCAGGGAAAAACTTGCCATTTAACTCTGAATACGTAAGAGTGTTCGCTTCCTTTACCACCCCCCTTTTTATATATTATATATATATATATATATATATATATATATATATATATATATATATATATATGTCGTACCTAGTAGCCAGAACGCACTTGTCGGCCTAGTATGCAAGGCCCGATTTGCCTAATTGGCCGTGTGTGTTTTTTATTTTCAATAAATTTTTTCCAATTAGTTTATTTGAATTATTTTTATTATATTATATTAAGAATATAAATTATTAACATATATTAGTTTAGGTTTAATGGGTCTGTGCTGGAAGGAGAGGTGGTTGCTCCGTCGAGAGGCCTGGGTAGTGTGGCCCTGTATAGTCCCTTCCATGTGGGCTACTGCGGCTAAGGTAAGGTAATTATGAAGAAAGAGCTCTAAGCCACCACGACTATATTGAACCTGGAGGGAATATGAGGACAAGGAGTTGGGATGGTGAGAAGGGTAAAGGATTGGTGTCCAACAATTTGAACTATCGGGGATTGAACGTTAGCCTGCGAGACGCAAGGCCTCCACTGTATCAACTAGCCCAAAGCAAAGGACAAATTTATAACAAACCCCATACAATGACATCAACAATCCTCAAATTTCAGTGAGAATTAAATGAAAAACACAAGAATCAAAAAGTGTGATGATATCCACCATAACCGAGTCTCGGCAGTTAATCAGGCACCGAATATAGGGGAAAATAACACAGTACCTCATTAAGCAAAGTTCTCTCTTTCAAAGAGTCAGTAATTACCATCGGTCGGATGGGCAAACACCAGCAGCCAACACAGAGGCCAGTCTGTTACCATCGTCGTCAGGGGGCATGTTTGAGGATAACCCCAGCGAAATGACTTCCACAAACTCACTAGTACAAACACACTAACACACTATATTAAACCTGCAATAAACACCCCAGTTCCATCTGTAATAATAATAATAATAATAATAATAATAATAATAATAATAATAATAATAATAATAATAATAATAAAAATAATCAGTGCACGTACACAGGTCGTATAAGATTGCCTGCTGGAGCCGCCTGGAACATGGTGCCTAATCTTCAGATAATTGTAACAATTCCAGCTCAGCTCCTCCGCTTCGCTGACCCCAGAAAAACACTCGTAGTTTGCACTGATGACAAGATAAGATTTTTAGGCCGCGAGCTTGTATTGGGGGATCATTCCCGGTCGACGGGATCTGCTGATCAGCTCTGGAACTTAGTCACGGTTGGCGGAGCAAGGGGCACCCTTAATGTGAATTATTTGTGCTACAATTTTTTGTAGTGATAGTGGGTTATTACTCCCATTCTTTCTCTTGTTTTCGGTAAAAGTAATTTAGAGATATTGTGAGAACCACTAAAATATTGAAACTTTATTATATCGGAAATTATTGAGGGCGGTTTATTAACAATTAAAACACGAACATGTGCTGTTCTGAGCTTGAGAACGATATAGCTCTTCCAGGAGGTAGAATGTAATCTGTAAATTGGGATGTCACGAATAGCATAGCTTTATTGGTTCTGAATAATTCAACGTTACTTTTGCAGAAAAATAAAGATTATGACTTAAGATTACGATACTACTTATCCTACTTTAAAAATGCTGAAACACCATCCATGTGTCTGGTGGACCACTAGAGTTTAGGGGAACGGCTCTTCCTATACTTCAAGAGTTGTTTCGTACTTAACAAATCCGAATATTTTTGTGAATAACGATTACATCAATATAGAATTCGACGAAATCTTTAGAATGAAGCTAAGGCGCCATTTGAGTGGGGTACTATTGTCGGATTCGTTCTCAAATCACAATCGGGAATTCCAGGTTCGAATCCTGGGCGGGACAGAAATGGTTGGGCACGTTTCCTGTCATCTAATGCCCTTGTTTTCTTAATAGTAAATTGGTAACCAGGAGTTAGTCAGCTTGTTGTGGGGTTGTATCCTGGGGAGGATTAGTAATTCGACCTTCATATAATCTATGTTACGTTTCGAAGACAAATCTTCAATCCTCTTCTGTTCAAAAATGTTGATTTCTTGTGTACAAACAATATTTGATTTAGAACCATATAAACAACAATTCTCGCATACGCAACGCCGCGAGTGATTGTTGCTTGGAGTGAAGGGCTCGCCAGAGTGCAGTAAGACTTGCTTCCTTGACCCATCTTCCACAATCATAACGAATCATAATTCCTGCAGCTACTCCTTTGTAAATTCAGTATTGTCTCGACGTACGCAACTATTTCATTTTCTTAACACGCTACAGTTATTAACTTGTATTTCTTTATCAAACCAGTTCTATATATATAGTTATTATATATATATTATATATATATATATATATATATATATATATATATATATATATATATATATATATATATATATATATATATATATATATATATATATATGTCGTACCTAGTAGCCAGAACGCACTTCTCAGCCTACTATGCAAGGCCCGATTTGCCTAATAAGCCAAGTTTTTATGAATTAATTGTTTTTCGACTACCTAACCTACCTAACCTAACCTAACCTAACCTATAAAGATAGGTTAGGTTAGGTTAGGTAGGGTTGGTTATGTTCGGTCATATATCTACGTTAATTTTAACTCTAATAACAAAAAAATTTGCCTCATACATAATTAAATGGGTAGCTTTATCATTTCATAAGAAAAAAATTAGAGAAAATATATTAATTCAGGAAAACTTGGCTTATTAGGCAAATTGGGCCTTGCATAGTTGGCTGAGAAGTGCGTTCTGGCTACTAGGTACGACATATATATATATATATATATATATATATATATGTATGTATGCCGGGGTAAAGATGCGAGAAATATTAAGACATGACAAACCTCCGTTCCTGGAACATATTGCCATCTGCTCGCGCCGATCTCTAAGTCACCTAACACAAACTACCCGTTGAGACACTTGTCTCCATCACACAGACACTCCTCCGGTTGTTTTCCAAGTCTTGGACACATACCACTTTAACTACTTATTGCGTCTTCCCTGACGTCACGATACACTTAGATTAATGACGTCAGACTGAGGGTCCTATCGGCGATATCGGAGTGTTAACACCGTGAGTAAGTTCAGTAGAACTTTTGGTTGCAATTCTGTTAACCATGCCGTAGCTCAGTCGATTAAGGCAGCGCCTGGGATGCACTAGGACGTAGGTTCGAACCCTCGTCACGGCCCTTGTGGACGTGTAAACACCGTGTTCACTAAATCAACGCCATGATTAATAAAACAAATAAACGAAAGACTTAGATTTATCCGTCTCTTATCACCAAAACCTTGACAAGCAAGAAAGAAAAAAGACGACTGGAAATGATACATGGTCAGGATCCACACGAAGCGCCTGTGTCACCGTGTCCGGGTGATGTATCATCGTCTCAACACTTTGTCAATTACTGAGCTATTTTTTTTTTTTTACCAAGTCTTTACACGTCAGCTGGTTTCAAAAGTGGTAAAGGACTGGATGCAGGTAACCAGTCTACTTCTGGCTGGGGGCTCGTGACCAAAACAACTCGAGTTATTGATGATAACACACAATGATTGGGGCTCTGAGGTCGATTAAAGTTACGACTCCAACAAGCTCAGAAGAAGCCGAAATAATTAAACTAATCACATAACCTTCCGATACTTGATATAAAAATCTCTGACACCTGATAATGTACAACGGATGGACGGATGATTGTTGTTGTTGTTATAGATTCAGCTACTCGGAACAAGTTCCAAGTAGCACGGGCTATGGTGAGCCCGTAGAGGACTTACCTGGCACAGGAGCGGTGCTGTGTGGGAGGGACGGATGAGCTCACAAGACTTTAAGGCGGAACTACAGGATTAGCTGCAGGGTCAGCGAGCAACAGAACACACACATAATGGATGATCAAATAAGCCAGATCCAAACAGATCACAGAAACCCACGAAAGTTAATATAAATAAATGCAAAACTTCTGATAAGGGGTTTCAATCGTGAAGACACTTTGCATCATAGTCTCCACTTGAACCACTTGTCCTATCAAACACTATTGGCATATATATATATAATTGTATAACTAGCTTCACTGAGTGTTTACTTGATTACCTAAATAAACTTGGCGCCTGAGTTCCGGAGCAAATTTTATATCTCTGTAACTATTTTTCTTTGCCACTACCGCCCACAAGATGGGCATAGGTGCAAAATAAATTAACAAAATTAAAAAAAAAAATCCTCAAGAAATAAGCTTTATAAAGACAGAAGACAAGATCAAGAATTAGAAAGCAACAGGAAAAAGATTCTTAGAATAGATCGTGTAGAAGATGTCAACGTTTCGTCCTAACACAGAAAGATATTACACATCTTGTCGATAAGAGAGCTGCAACATTACTTCCTAAGCGAATAATACACCTTAACAACATTATTAATAGTGAGTGCCACCTTATGAACCCGTAACGATCCGTCTCCTCCTTGTTGGACTACACCAATACGACCCATGTCCTCCTTGTTGGACTACACCAATACGACCCGTGTCCTCCTTGTTGGACTACAGCAATACGACCCGTGTCTTCCTTGTTGGACTACAACAATACGACCCGTGTCTTCCTTGTTGGACTACAACAATACGACCCGTGTCTTCCTTGTTGGACTACAGCAATACGACCCGTGTCTTCCTTGTTGGACTACAACAATACGACCCGTGTCTTCCTTGTTGGACTACACCAATACGACCCGTGTCTTCCTTGTTGGACTACAACAATACGACCCATGTCCTCCTTGTTGGACTACAGCAATACGACCCGTGTCTTCCTTGTTGGACTACACCAATACGACCCGTGTCTTCCTTGTTGGACTACACCAATACGACCCATGTCCTCCTTGTTGGACTACAGCAATACGACCCGTGTCTTCCTTGTTGGACTACACCAATACGACCCATGTCCTCCTTGTTGGACTACAGCAATACGACCCGTGTCTTCCTTGTTGGACTACGGCAATACGACCCGTGTCCACCTTGTTGGACTACAGCAATACGACCCGTGTCTTCCTTGTTGGACTACAGCAATACGACCCGTGTCTCCTTGTTGGACTACAGCAATACGACCCGTGTCCACCTTGTTGGACTACGGCAATACGACCCGTGTCTTCCTTGTTGGACTACAGCAATACGACCCGTGTCCTCCTTGTTGGACTACAGCAATACGACCCGTGTCCACCTTGTTGGACTACGGCAATACGACCCGTGTCCACCTTGTTGGACTACGGCAATACGACCCGTGTCCTCCTTGTTGGACTACAGCAATACGACCCGTGTCCACCTTGTTGGACTACGGCAATACGACCCGTGTCCTCCTCGTTGGACTACAGCAATACGACCCGTGTCCACCTTGTTGGACTACAGCAATACGACCCGTGTCCTCCTTGTTGGACTACAGCAATACGACCCGTGTCCTCCTTGTTGGACTACAGCAATACGACCCGTGTCCTCCTTGTTGGACTACAGCAATACGACCCGTGTCCTCCTTGTTGGACTACAGCAATACGACCCGTGTCCTCCTTGTTGGACTACGGGAAATTGTGAGGCAGGAAAAATAGGGTCAAGAAACGAGAGTTTCTTGACTATGCTTAACACCACAACTTGTGCCGTGGGTGGGACGAGGTAGTTACGAAACAGTCACACTGTTGCCTCAATATTATATTCTTTAGAGCAGTGTTTTTTTAAACTTATTTCACTGCGACCCACCGCGAGAACTGCCTTTTATATAGCGATCCTGAATGTGCAATAAAGCTGACACAAACTGTGTGAATTATGTTCCTTTACTTACAATTGATACACGATAAATGTATATTTATGGATGGAACCAAGTCAATTAAATTTCATATTTTAATTTGTAGGAAGGATATAGAAAACTAAAAAAAAAAAACTTTTTGCATGAAAGTCTAGCAAAATAGAGACAGAGTAAACAATATTTTTTTAGAAAAGTTTTAATTTATGAGAAGGATGTGCATGTTTTTTTATTGATAGTTGATTCCAATTTGGAACACATGAAGACAGTGCTACACTCATATCTTGGTGCAATGTTGAGCTGGTTTCTGTCTTTCGTTTTTAACTGAGATAATGAGAAAAATCGTAGTTCACGCAAATAAATAGTAGAATGGTCCAAGGGGATTGGACACCATTCCTTTCCCCCATTATCCCATCTGAAATCCTTATATCCTGATCCCTTCCCAATTCTATATAGTCGTAATGGCTTGGCTCTTTTTTCCTGATAGTTCCTGCCCCCTTTCTTTAATTTTAATCTAAAATTATGACAAATTTAATTGCTCAAACACATTTTTCAGTGTAAATGCATAAATTAACAACGAAGACGCAGCGATTCGGCACCAAATCGCCTGGCAAGAAGCGTACCTTCTTGCAAGAAGCGAATTTGCTTCTTGCAAGAAGCAATTTTCGAAAATTGCAGTGATGAGTGATGAGTAATGAATGAGATTGTTGTTCTCACTTGTTTATTTTTTTGGTGTGGAATTTCTCTGTTTGTCGCAACCCATTCTATTTATTTTGCGACCTACTAATGGGTCGCGATCAGCAGTGTGAAAAATCCTACTCTATAGAGTCTAGAGAGCCTACAGTTAGAGACCAGAACGGGATGATGTGGAGTGCTACGTCAACGTCATGTTATGTAAACAAAGAACAGGTGATATTATGTAAACAAAGAACAGGTGATATTATGTAAACAAAGAACCGGTGATGGAAACACCGGGGGTGCGCGCGATGACGTCACACGCTGACATCGAAGGAGAGGCGATGGGTGACGTCACACGTCATCACACGAAGAAGCGGTGACGTCACCGGTAAACACAGTGCGGGCGGTGTTGCTCACACGCCGCGTTCAATTAATTAATTCCACGTGATTGTTGGGCGTGTCCGAGGGTGGGGCGTGGCGTGAGCGTGCGGCCGCCTCGCGCGCACACCCGTGTGGATATTGTCATCGATATGTACACACGCAAGATGAAGCGTAATAAAGTGTGATTAGTTGGTCGTGGTTGAGCTGTGGTGGCGGGGTTGGTGGGGTGACTGTTGGAGAGGTGACTGTTGGAGAGGTGACTGTTGTTGTTGGAGTGGATGACTGCACTAGTTGATGGGGATCCCAGATACCGTAATGGTATGGGTATACCATTTACTGAAGGGTGGTTGCTTTACACAGTCAATTGTTTGGGCAGTGGGTACTGAGCCACTACTGGGGCGCCCCATCGCTACGTCCAAGCATAGACATCTCAATCGACTTGAGAATGGTCCAGGACGGACCGAAACGTCGTCGTCCCTTCACCTTCTAGTGTGTGGTCTGGTCAACATACTTTAGCCACGTTATTGTGACTCATCGCCTGCATATGGACACCTCACTCTATCAACTGGGCTATGAGCAGTCTTAAAAAAAGGAAAGTTTGGACACCTATTTTTTGGTGGGGACACCATGAGCAGTTTGGAAGAAAGATGGACACTTCACCTTCAGAGAGGTATAACACCCATGGAAAAAGTTCAAAGCAGAGCAACAAAATATCACCCTCAGAGTGGAGTGAACTTTCATACCAGGAAAGATTGAGGGTCTCTGGCCTAACAAATCTTACAAGCCAGACAAGGCTGAAACTTTAAGATACTAAGCAAATAAGAAAATATAAATCCAGATAACGTCTTTAAAATATCCAGTTTAACTCACACAAGGAGCAACAGCTTCAAGCTCAACAAGTCACAATGTAGGAGAGAACACATATGTGTTTTTAACCCATAAGATAATAAACCTATGAAATAATCCACCCGCCGAAACCGTAAATACCAAGACTATTAAGAAATTCACTTGGAAATTTTGTTTCAAGAATAGTGAAGAGACTGTTGACAACTCCTCGGAGACGTCGAAGTCATTCAATTCAAGTAAATAGTTCGTCACAATTCATCACTGTCAGAGGCTGCTAACAGTGATGTCTGTATAATTCACTGGTGGCTTCCTATAGTGGAATCTGTAAAAGACAATACTGGCTTCCTTGTAGTGGTGACTGACTAGACTATGTTTGCTATATAGTCGTAATGGCTTGGCGCTTTCTCTTGATAGATAGTTCCTTCCTACCCAGGTTCGGTTCCCTGTGGTGAGAGCTGTGCCTTCAAGGATGGATGTTGTGGTCAGTAAACAGCTGTGCAGATATTAAATTAGGTGGAAGTAATTATTATTTAAAAAAAAAAGCATTGGGAGTACTAGAATCAGCAGCATCAATTGTGGTAGTAGTCGTGGTAGTTGGCGTAGAACAATACGGAGTAGCAGTAGTAGTCGTGGTTTTAAAGAAGTAACAGAAACCCTTAAAGTAGAACTAGCCATGTCTATACTTTTCTGTTACTGTTATAGTTGTACCAACAGGAATTAGTCTGAGTGGTGTGAATGGTGGTGAAAGAGATAGTTTCAATGGTGGTGTGTGGTAGTGGCAACAGGAATAGTAAACACCATTAGGATAGACATCTATTAAAGTCAATATCCCTCTGGATATCGTAATCTGAAGTAACATGGAGGTAAACTTACGATAGCTAGCCATAGCACAACAGGAAAAGGTACAGAGGACAGCAAGAACCTCTGTGGTTATCGTCCTGGAAGACACTGCAGCAAGCCGCGAAAGAATCAGAATTACCAACAGAAGTTTCAAAACCAATAGATGAGGAAGTTGACCAGACCACACACTAGAAGGTGAAGGGACGACGACGTTTCGGTCCATCATGGACCATTCTCAAGTCGATTGTCTTGAGAATGATCCAGGACGGACCGAAACGTCGTCGTCCCTTCACCATCTAGTGTGTGATCTGGTCAACATACTTTAACCACGTCATTGTGACTCATCGCCCCAATAGATGAGTATAAAAAAGTTCACATTAACAACAGCAATAGTCTGAATATCAGCTGTAGTAATAGAATAATAAGCTCCAATGGAATATTAGCAGTAGTAATATTAAGTAAACGGTACCAACTGAATATTAACAGTAATACTAGAATAGTGACAATAAAAATAGAATATTAATAGTAGCAACTGAAAATAAGATTTAGCACTAGGACACAGTGCCAACAACACCACAATCTCGGAAGCAGCAATAGAATAGTGGCAGTAGCAACAGAACAGTGTTGTAGCGAGTGAATATAGGCAGAAGCAATAGAATATTAGCAATGTCAATATTGGCCGGTAGAGTAGTGGTGGCAGCAGTACCGTCCACACATGCACCAGGAGCAGCGGTCATCAGTGACAGAGGCCACTCATGATTCAATTTGCCACGCCCAACACTCTCCCGTCGCGAATTAAGTTATAGAGAAACGCCCGGCGGGTCTCTGAGGCATCCTGGAGGTGGACATCACACTCGACCTGACTTCCCTGCTCGTCACTCCCTCTGTCATAAAGCCTGACCCCGAATACACACGAATACAGACACGATACATAGAGCTCTCACTATTCGTCGTGTCGCCAGAATAAAATGATGTCTTAATGGCTTCGTTTCCCCCGTGATCTCTGGCCATTTGTCCCATTAGAGTGAGTGAAACAGCGTATTTGTGTACCATATATTGGTTCAGAGGACCCCCTGTCGCTACTGGAGGGACTGTACAGCTCACGACTCCGTGCCCACAGCCTGCACACTCGACCCTATGAACACGCGATAGGAGTTGGTGGGTAGGAGAATTGATATGCATTGATTTGTTCGAAAACTGTCATGGAATTGAATGATTGGATTGCAAGTGGATTGGTTTGGGGATGATTGATCAGAGGTATGGATTAAAAGGTGTTGATTGTTGTCAGTGATTAAATTAGTGACGGTGAATATTTACACCAGGCTCGAACAATAGGTAGACCCAGCGTCAGGAAAAAACCTGTGTGCTTCTCTGCAAACCAATGGAAAAATACTGCGAATGGTTGCACGAGTTTTTAAAGGGTTTGTGGTATTTTTTCCCCCCTCTAAACCTGATCTGTATGACAAAATAATTATAGTGTACAGATATATAAAATAAAACAAAGTGTGGAATAAAAAAAAACAACGGAACTCGAATTTCTACCAAACTTTTAGACATTTTTTTTTCACGAAGCTCAACGTTGTATTTGGGGGGGAAAAATGAATGCATAAAATTTATTTATGGGAATATGAATTGTGACTATGAATATAACAGCCCATTGACCTGTTTTGGTAGTACTTATAGTAATGATGAGGTCCATAGTATATATATACCGACGTACAGCGAAATTAGAAGGGACGGGAGACATCTCCTGTCACGCAGGGTACAGTTGCATCTCCACAGATCTCCAGTATCATCTAATGATACTGGTAATGGCTCAAAAGGGCCACCACTTACGGGTTAATCATGCCCGTGCCACCTTTTGGGTGGCTTAATCTTCATCAATCAATCAATCGAAATTAGAAAGTTAAAATCTGAACTATTGAGTTGGACAAACCGGAAAACTATTTTTTATTTGAGTTTTACTTTAACAAACTAAACTAACCAAACCTAAACTAATCAAACTTTCTTGGCTTAATACATGATATTATCTGAGGTCTAATATAGTACATATGTGTGCTATACTAGGCCTTGGAATACTTAAGTTTGTTTTTTTAGTTTCATTTATTATAAAAGAATTCCTTACTAGTCAGTATACTACTATCTAAAAGCTAAGTACGTTCGAATTCGTAACTATTGTCGACCGTCACAATTTTACTATCTAAACAGGAGGATGGGTTGTATAATGTGTGAATAAAATATACCAATATATGTGTTATATTTACATAAAGAGACGTCTTCTTATTTAGTCAAATACTGAAGGAATTAAACCTCAAGTCAATGGAATACAGAACAATTTATGGGAGACATGATTACAGCATATAAAATTTTCCAGGGAACTGACAGAGCAGACCAGGAGAGATTATTATGAATGTGCTGAAAGAATGATACTTAGATGATACTTAGTCCCCAACTGATTAGTCACAGAGACATTAGAAGCAATGTTGCCTGTGTCAGACAAGTGAATAAGTAAAATCCTCTATAATGTGATGTGCTGGAGGCAGACAGTTTCAACTGTAGATACGACAGAGTCCAATAGGCTCATAACCAGTTGATAGTTGAGACGCATAACGACACATACAACATACACACACACAGACACGCACACACACACACACACACACACACACACACACACACACACACACACACACACACACACACACACACACACACACACACACACACACACACAAAGAGCCAAAGCTCAACCCCCGCAAGCACAAATAGGTGAGTACACACACACACACACACACACACACAGTTCACTCACAAGGAGACATAGGTGAAAGCTGAGTACCCAAATGAGTCACAGAGGCTTTAGAAAGAACTTTTTCAGTGTCAGAGTAGTTAGTAAATGGGAAGTTAGTTAGTAAATCACTAGGAAGTGATATGGTGGAGGCTGACTTCATACACAGTTTCAAGTGTAGATATGACACAGCCTAACAGCCTCAGAAATCTGCACATCAGTTGATTGACAATTGAGTGGCGAGACCAAAGACTTGCTCAACCCCCTTAAGCACAACTAGGTGAGTACGGGAGTCAGTACATTAGACAGTTGATGATTAGAGAGGCGGGGTCCAAGAGCTAACAACTAGATCCTACAGGCACAAATAATAACTGCAAATAGTAAATACACAATTCGGCTAACAACCGATGATCGTGGGTTAAATTCCCGCGGCAGGACAAGTTCGTTTAGTCACCTTTCCCCATCGCCTGATGCTTCTGCTCACCTAGCACTAAATAGGTACCTGGGAGTTAGACAGCTGCTGTGGGCTGTATCCCGAGAATGTATGCATGTGTGTGTGTATGTGTAGTAGTACAAATATAGTAGTAACATACACAGTAGAATTTATAGATAAAACAGGTCAGGGGATCATTACATTAGACAACGGAGGGTTGGAAAGGCGGGGTCCAAGAGCTTAATGCCCGATCCAGCAGGCACAGATAGGTGACTACGCGCACAAATACCAACCCGGTGCCTCAGTTAACCTTTTCAGAAGCGAGATGTGGACCATTGAGGGCAGGTCGTCGGGGGGTGCAGGAACCCCAGAGCTGATCCCCTCCGTGTTGTACAAACCTCTCTCTCTCTCTCTTCTTTACTTTCCCTTCCTTTTCCTTCCTTTCTTCCCTCCTCAAAGCCTTTCTTTTTTTTTATTCATCTGTTATCCCTCTCCTGCTGTCGTCCTGGTCCTCTCATACGACTCTTGTATAAGTGTGATATGATATCAAGTAGGGGAAGCTTCTGTAGCTGCTTGTATTAAAAGATGTGTTTTGTATTAAATGGCTAGGTACTGTTACTGTATCCCGTTACAGCGGCTGTTATTAGTTACCGCTGTAATTTTTTTTAATACGCCTAATTGTTTTTTTAATACGCCTAATTGTTTTTTTTTTGTTTTTTTTACTGTACCTGTATATTTGAATTATTCTTGTTCAAGTTTACTGTTATCAATTGTCCTATGAGTCTGTTGAGACAGGATTGACTTGTTAAATGACGGATGTCCACCATGACTTGTAAGACCTAGATAGCTCAGTTGGGAGAGCGTCTTTTAAGAAGACGCTCTCCCAACTGATTCTGATTCGTACCAGACCACACACTAGAAAGTGAAGGAACGACGACGTTTCGGTCCGTCCTGGACCATTCTCAAGTCGATCCTGCGACTCTGTTGTTGTACCAGGAGCTGTGATGTTGCTATCATGGGAGCCTGGTATTGCATCAGGAGAGGATGTGTGATGTTACTATCTGCAACCCGTTCTCTCACTTGCTTATAGTCAATATTGGCTTTTATTTAATAAGTGCATATGTGACATACTAATTGATTGTGAATATTTTAGTTTACCTTGAAAAGCTTCATAGAAAACACCGACCTCGCCTAACCTTCTTAGTATGTTAAGATAAGCATCTTATTGCTTCTTATTTACAATTACTACTTAACCTATCAAAGAAATAAGAAATTTCTTTAGTTAGCTCATTAAGAAATCAAACGTTGCTAACTATCCAAAGCGTTTGATGCTGTTTTAGAGGAAGTTATCCAAGGGGCCTGTTGCTGCTCTTGCTGCATTGCAGCTGTATTATCCTGTAATGCAGGATAATGCGGGTGACTGTGGTAAGGTGACCTACGTTATCACGCTGTTAATGATCTACGACCAAATTAAAAATCTACTTTTGTAGATTTTTTGTAATTATTTACGTTTACTTTTTTTTAGGTAAACTAAGACTGCTGGGACTCGTTTGTTGTTGTAAACTTTTGAAGTTACTCTCTGAAACTCGTGATGCTTCTACAGTTCTTCTGCAGAAGTATACTTCTGTAGTATACTTCTGTAGTATATATATAGTAGTATTATGTAGATAGTACTTCCCAGTTCGTAACTTAGAAAGTTTTTCACCTATACTTGACAATATTCCCACCAGATACAAATAGCAAAAAATAATATCGCCTCCAGCTCTTTTTCAAACTAATGTCGAGGCTGAAACATTTTCATTAGATAAAATGTCAGTTTAAAATATTCGTAAAAAAAGACTTTTTTTTTATTTAGGTTACTCCTACTGGGAAAAAAAAGTTCATTTCGAAATGGCAAGTTTTTTTCTGTCACTTGTCCATGTGGTGAACCCCCCCCCCCCCTCCCCTCCCCCAACCCCCCCTCTCGTGAGTGTAAATACAACAAGTTTAACTAAAGTATTTTTTTTTTAAGGTTCGAGAGTGACAACATAAGTGTAACTAGACGAAAAGAGGATTATCACATAGACCTAAGCTATAGCTTAAGCCACGTGCCTAAGAGGTGAAAATCCAAGGCAGCGCAGGTATCGAACTCGACTTTAACGACGAGCGTTGGTTAGCACTCTCTCGCACCGAGGAGCGCTATTTACGGGTTAGATTGCTTTCCTCTCGTCCCCCTCCCCCCCCCCCCCCCCCCCCCCGCCAAGTGCGGCGCCCGTCAGGCAAACACTCCACAATGGCCGAGGGACGACTCTCACAGCTGCCAGCTCCACCCACCTCACACACATACACCCTCATCTTCTCCCTTTATCTAGCCTCATTTTCCCACCCTTTTTCCTGCCTATTTATCTCCCACTTTCCCCCTTTTTTCCCCCTACGAATCCTAGATTTTCCTTGAGAAAAACACCAGATCCTTCAGGTGTAGTGAGCGCAAACAGCGGGGGCGCTAGATTGTGAAGCGAGGAACGAAACATTGCGGAATATGTTCACCTCGCTGTTTCAATGACAGAGAGGCCGTGGAGTCTATTTAATTTCAGCCCCCGTGTATCGCTTAACTCTGGACGCTCTGTAGAGTAATTATTAGAAAAGTGTCCCAGTGGGCTAGGGTCAGCCGCGGCTGCAAGGGGGACCACTCCGCCACACAGATACACCAGACGAGTGAGGAGCTGGAAACGAGATGATTGATAGAAAGTTGATTAATGTGAGATAGAAATATAGAGGGCGAATGAGAAAGAGAGAGAGAGGCAAATGCGAAAGAAGAGGAGGCAAATGAGACTGATAAAAAGGAATACAAGTGACTAACAAAATAAAATACAGAAGAGGCGAAAATGAGAAAGAAAAACAAGACACAAAAGAGAAAATAGAGAAGAGGCAAATCAGAGACATGGAGAGAATAGAGAATAATGATTAAGATACCAGTTGCGAATGAGAATGAAATAAGAAATGATAAAAATGCACATTTACCCCCACGAACCTCTTAACAACACCCAACTCTTGTAATTACTAGTTTTCTACATGTTCCTGATAGTAGCAGTCCCGCCACTTTCACATACACTACACTGCAAATAGGCATCAACCAATGCAGATGCCCATGTGTTGACCCTCACAACCTATTTACCATTTAGGGGGGTTTCTTTCTGCTGGACACTTGGTTGTCGCTAGGCTGTTGTTGTTTTGTTAATGATGTTATTGCGGCTTCGTGCCTAGAAATGTTTCCCCCTCTTATGGCAGATGAGACCATAGTGCCCGAATTGGTCTGGTGATGCATTGCTGAGGATATACCTGTATTCGCGGGGGGATGGCGGGCAGCGAAATGCATCGCCAATAAGATGAAGTGAAGAACCCATCGGTCGAGCCGGATGCCAGGGAAGGAATTAGGAAGAGCTAAGAGGAAATCCCCAGCATGAGGGGCTTGAACATCAAGGATAACAAAAATGATAAAAGGACAAGACGAATGAGAGTTAGAGAGTAGACGAATGAAATGGAGAAAGAAGATGAATGAGAGAATTGTAAAGAATAATTTAATAAAGTAAGGCAGTTTATCCTCCTGTTTTGGTAATACTTATAGTAACGAGTATATATGCACGTATATAAAGATCATAGTATATATGCACGTATATAAAGATCATAGTATATATGCACGTATATAAAGATCATAGTATATATGCACGTATATAAAGATCATAGTATATATGCACGTATATAAAGATCATAGTATATATGCACGTATATAAAGATCATAGTATATATGCACGTATATAAAGATCAGTATATATGCACGTATATAAAGATCATAGTATATATGCACGTATATAAAGATCATAGTATATATGCACGTATATAAAGATCATAGTATATATGCACGTATATAAAGATCATAGTATATATGCACGTATATAAAGATCATAGTATATATGCACTGGCGTACAACGAAATTAGAAAATAAAAATCGTCACTATTGATTTGGACAAACCGGAAATATATTTTTAACTTGTGTTGCTTTGACAAACTAAATTAACTAACCTAACCTTCGTAGGCCTAATACACGACATATGAGGCCTAATATAGTACATATATGTGCTATACTAGGCCTAGAAATATTTAAGTTAGTTTTTTTAGCTTCATTTATTATAAAAGAATTCCTTTCTAGTCAGTATACTACTATCTAAAAGCTAAGTACGTACGAATTCGTGGCTATTGACGATCGTCACAATAGGTACTGTCTAAATAGGATGATGGGTTGCATAAGAGGAAAATTGAAAGAAACGAATTGCAGAAAGAGTCGGATGATGCGAAATAGCGAATTATGGAAAGGAACACGTAACAGAAAGAGATGAATAATAGAGAGAATTAAACAAATACGAGAGAAAGAGAGACGGACAGACACCAGACAAATATACACACAAACACAGGCCGAGTGGACAGCGCTCGGGGGGGTCATGGTTCAAAGGACCCGCGTTCGATTCCCGACCGAGGCAGAAACAAATGGGCAGAGTTTCTTTCGCCTGATGCACCTGTTCCTTTTAGCAGTAAACAGGTACCTGGCAGTTAGACAGCTACTACAGGCTGCATCCTGGGGATGTGTGTGTTTGAGAGAGAGAGAGAAAGAGAGAGAGAGAGAGAGAGAGAGAGAGAGAGAGAGAGAGAGAGAGAGAGAGAGAGAGAGAGAGAGAGAGAGAGAGAGAGAGAGAGAGAGAGAGAGAGAGAGAGAGAGAGAGTCAGTGTTGTCTTTTCTTGACAGTGACTGGTGTGGTGGCACTGTTCTTGGTACTGCTGTTGCAAGTAAAGCAGCTGTGCTGACCCTCCCCAGGATGCAACCCACAACAGTTGTCTGACTCCCGAGTGCCTATTTACTGCTAGATGAACAGAGGCATGAGGTGAAAGGAAAAGTGGCTGACCGTTTCTGTGCGGCCCGGGTCCATCGGTTGTGAGCAGAGTACGTACACCACTGTGCTACGTTATCCATGTATCTTCAAGCTAGACTGGAATAGCTTATGGCTCGATTAGGTTAGGTTAGGTAAGCTTAGGATGGGTTAAATTTGGTAGGTTTTAGTAAGGCCAAAAAAATGACAAACCTTCTGTGCTTCATACGACAGGCTGCGAGCAGCTGCGTTCCACAGCCTGGTTGACCAGACCACCACCACCAACCAGGAGGCCTAGTCGGAGGCCGGGCAGCGGGGGCATTGATCCCCGGAACCCACAACAGGTAGAACACATAGGTAGATACGTGGACACAGTAGATCACCGCTGACACAGAACCACTTAACCACACTCGTAAACACACATACCACTGGACACACAAACTCCCAAAGAATAGCAGTGGAAGGAGGGAGTAAGTTATCAAGGGAAAAGCGCCAAGCCATTATAACTATATAGCACTGGGAAGGGGGAGGGGTTCAGGATAAGGATTTGGGATGGGGCGAGCAGAAGGAATGGTGCCCAACCATTTGGACGGTCGGGGATTGAACGCCGACCTGCATGAAGCGAGACCGTCGCTCTACCGTCCACTGGACTGATGGTCAACAAGTGGAATGCACTAAAAGAAGTTGTATAAGCCACCTCCATCCACAATTTCAAGGAAAGGTTCCACAAAGATAGAAGTAGTGTCCAACCACTTGGACTGGACGGTAGAGCGACAGTCTCGCTTCATGCAGGTCGGCGTTCAATCCCCGACCGTCCAAGTGGTTGGGCACCATTCCTTCCCCCCGTCCCATCCCAAATCCTTATCCTGACCCCCCGTCCCATCCCAAATCCTTATCCTGACCCCCCTTTCCAGTGCTATATAGTCGCAATGGCTTGGTGCTTTCTCCCTCATAGTCCCCCTTCCCTTCCACAAAGATAGTGATTTTTAGGATAGCGAAGCTTTAACGCAACGGATACAACAAGGCTAGTAGGCGGGGCATCAAGAGCCAAACTTCACTTCCTCGTAGACACTGATAGAGTTAACTGTTAATCTGTAGACACTGATTAATCAATGTCTAATGATTAATCTATCCTGTAGACACTGTTAATCAATATCAATGTCTATACTACGACCCATACTTGTCGTGCAGGTACGTTCGATTTACAGCAATTGTGATGTATTATCCGTCACTGTAAGTCTATCCAGTATTACAATGGCGAAAAGACATGTTAGTCATCCAGTACCTTAAGAGCCTACGGTGTTTAACACAAGGTGAAATACAGCGAGACATATGTCTGTAAACACACATGTGTATGGACAAGATGGTGCAGTTGCTTACTAGTGATGCAAGCGAAGCCTGCCTAGCGCTGGCATTCACCAGGCATTCACCAGGCATTCACCAGGCATTCATCAGGCATTCACCAGGCATTCATCAGGCATTCACCAGGCATTCATCAGGCATTCACCAGGCATTCATCAGGCATTCACCAGGCATTCATCAGGCATTCACCAGGCATTCATCAGGCATTCATCAGGCATTCATCAGGCATTCACCAGGCATTCACCAGGCATTCATCAGGCATTCACCAGGCATTCACCAGGCATTCATCAGGCATTCACCAGGCATTCATCAGGCATTCACCAGGCATTCACCAGGCATTCATCAGGCATTCACCAGGCATTCACCAGGCATTCATCAGGCATTCACCAGGCATTCATCAGGCATTCACCAGGCATTCATCAGGCATTCACCAGGCATTCACCAGGCATTCACCAGGCGTTCACCAAGCATTCATCAGGCATTCGCCAGGCATTCACCTCACACTGGTTACACAGACCTCCCTGGGTGTGGAGGTGGGAGAGGGAGGGAAGGGGGGGGGGAGAAGGGGAAAGAATGGAAAAGGGCGTTAAGGGGAATGGAGAGTGAGAGAAAATGAAGGCGAAAATAGAAAGGAATGTTTGAAGCAAACATTGTAACACATCGAGAAAAACGCCCGCGCGCGCGTGCGAACACTTCACGAGGGTCATCACTGCACTTGTTTAAAAATATGTGCCAAGAAAGAGTAAAAAAAGAAAAACAACTAGATGGTTGACACAGGTCACCCATCTAGTTACTGGACTAGTGGTCAACTAGATCCCCATCTAGTCAACTGGTTGCATCTAGTTGACTAGATCCATCTAGAAAACTAGAACCATCCATCTAGACCACTAGAAGGATGATACAAGTCATCCTTCTAGTTGTCTTAATATTAAAACAGTTTTTATAACTTAGAGAAAGTCCACAAATCTACAAAGAAGAACAACAAAGATTGTGAGATATACAGAAAAGCTTTAAATTCAGCCACCCAGTCAGCAGACCACGTTTAAATGGCCACGTTTAAATGGCCACGTTTAAATGGCCACGTTTAGGTAACTACATCTAAGTGATTATATCTAAGAAAGAACACAGCAAAACCGCTGGTGAGACGACTAACAAGAGACGAGGGTAGAAATAGCCTTTAACAACTAAAAACTCTTGGGATGTATTGTATCATCTCAATAAACTTACTAAAACTTGAGCTTGAGACGAGGATTACAGGATTACTCCAGAAGAATCTTGATAAGGTAGATAATACCCGCGTTTTACTGAAACTTTCATATTATCAAAAAACCCGATACTTATATTCATTTTGAAAAGTAACAAGTTAAAAATATGCGCCTCCTAGTCACTGTTAGACCATAATTCATTCAACTTCAACATACTGAATTGCATAATTTTCTATACTAATTCACGTACAGAAGACCCATGAATGCACTCGACAATGAGCTGCATTGCATCTCTACAGCAGAGCTGCATTGCACACTACATGTAAATCACAGAGACAACGCCACCGCGCCAGGCCACCGGAACAACCATCTGCGTGCAATTGTCTATTTAGGGCCGATATCAGAGATCATAAAAGGTCACCAATTACAACACTTGTTCTCAAGATTAATAAATCAATTAAACTCGCCATTGTTGGCCTCTGGAGTGAACTCGGGCGCGCGGATCATAATCACCAGGAGTAACAATGATAAACATATGGTGGCCGTCGCCGGCGTGGTGCCGCCCGTCGCCGTGACTAACTGTGGCAGTGAAGTAGTTCCTCACTGCCTCTCCTGCCTCTCTCTCTCTTCACTGTTTGGGTAGTATCTCTACGTAACTTGTCCACCCACTCGTTAATCAATGTCTTCGGCGTTGGTCAGTGTAATTCACCTGTTGGGGGGCTGTGTGGATCATGTAAACGAGGTGAATTAAAGTCATAGTGAGGCGCAAAGAGTGGGGCGAGCGTCAAGTGACATATTTGGGCGGGAAATTAAATGGCGGGCAAACAAAAGAAGATCGGGCGTGTAGGGTGGGAAAGGACAGTTGCCAAATATCACCGTTCGCGTAACTGTGATTGTGTGTCTATTCTGTTCTTGTACGCTATAGCAACACACAAATTAAAATGTAAACACATTTAAGTTAATTTTTGTTTTCACGAAAAGAAAATGATATAATCTTTAAATATTGCAGCCGATTGCTTTAAAGCAAGACGAGGACCATATGGCAATCTCCAACCTATAGTTGATTAACTTATGTTCGAGTTGTTTACCAGAGACGTCCGCCCATCTCTACGGAAATTTTGCCCTAGGTATAACACCTATTTATCAACGCATAACACAGTAGTATGACTGAAAAGTGAGTTTGCATTTCCGCACCCCCCTACCTACCCCCCAATCAAAACAATTAAACCATGGAAATAATGACACACACATAATAAAAATAGGATAAATGACCTAGCCCCCGCGGTCAGCGATCCGTCATGCTCGTTTTTCATATGTAATTGTCGGTGCTCGGCCAAAGTGATCATGCCGCTGACTTTTGGCTGCATTCGGCCAACAATTGAGCGAGGGACCGGGGGTGAAAAGTGCCATCCATCAGCCGCGCTTACAGTTCAAATTCACCTGCACTCACTTGGGGGAACTAGACCGAAGCTGCAGGGCGATGAACGCCATAGATCTCCTCGGGTCCTTCAATTGCTGTAGCGTCAGAACTCCCCATGTCCAGTTGTTTTCAATTTACATTTGTTAGGCTTTTAATCATTTGTTTGTTATGGCTGCGAAGTATTCCTCTCTCTCTCCCCCTGTTGTGGTGTTGGATCCTCGGCGCCCTGTTGTGTGTAATTGTAGCTCTTGGGAACGACCTCCTCTGGTTGAACACTCGCCTCTACAGCCGGGGGATAGTACCACCTAACTACACACATGATGTACGTCGATGACCGTATGAACCGACAAGGAACACTAATTGGACTTAATTACGTGATCGGCTGAACGTTCGTAATGATCATTAACCGCAGAGAAATTTGTGGTCAATCGTATATCCTAGACTAAACAGCAGTATGACACATACTGCTCACTAGCTGCACAGCAATATGTCCCATATTGGTCCATACTGCACAGCAATAAGCCCCATATTGGTCCCTACTGCACAGCAATAAGCCCATATTGGTCCCTACTGCACAGCAATACGTCCCATATTGGTCCCTACTGCACAGCAATAAGCCCATATTGGTCCCTACTGCACAGCAATAAGCCCATATTGGTCCCTACTGCACAGCAATAAGCCCCATATTGGTCCCTACTGCACAGCAATACGCCCCATATTGGTCCCTACTGCACAGCAATACGCCCCATATTGGTCCCTACTGCACAGCAATAAGCCCATATTGGTCCCTACTGCACAGCAATAAGCCCCATATTGGCTAACTACTGCACACCAATACGCCCCATATGGGTCCCTACTGCACAGCAATACCAGCTAGGGCTGAAGGCCCTGTCTTACACATAACTTGAAGCCCTATTACAAACAAATTGCTTATTTTCAAACATAACCATTTGCTTTAAACCGGTCGAGTATTAGTTTCCTAAATAATAATTATAAATTGCGCAGCAATTCCAGCAATTGATTCTGCTATCCGCTGACTAAATCTATCAACATCACAGGCCTAATGAACCTCGTTTTTATTGACACTAATTACCATTTAATCTGTCGTGTACATTAACAGTGAAAGGGACTTATATTGACAGATTAACATTACGTACAACAACGGGGAATTTAAAGCTTTAGCATTTGCAATTAATAAGTCTCCTCTCTCGAAAAGCTGACGTAATCATTTCCATGTAAACTTGTGACAGGATTGTATACTACGTATATATATATATATATATATGTCGTACCTAGTAGCCAGAACGCACTTCTCACCCTACTTTGCAAGGCCCGATTTGCCTAATAAGCCAAGTTTTCATGAATTAATTGTTTTTCGACTACCTAACCTACCTAACCTAACCTAACCAAACTTTTTGGGCTACCTACCCTAATCTAACCTATAAAGATAGGTTAGGTTAGGTTAGGTAGGGTTGGTTAGGTTCGGTCATATATCTACGTTATTTTTAACTCCAATACAAAAAATTGACCTCATACATAATGAAATGGGTAGCTTTATCATTTCTTAATAAAAAAATTAGAGAAAATATATTAATTCTGGAAAACTTGGCTTATTAGGCAAATCGGGCCTTGCATAGTAGGCTGAGAAGTGCGTTCTGGCTACTAGGTACGACATATATATATATATATATATATATATATATATATATATATATATATATATATATATATATATATGCGAACAAGCCTGACTGGTCCCCAGGACTATATGCGAATTATCAAATTTATTGATAATCATATTCATATATATATATATATATATATATATATATATATATATATATATATATATATATATATATATATATATATATATATATATATATATATATATATATATATATATATATATATATATCAACACAGCTGGTCGTCGTGGACTGAACACGACGACCAGCATCATCTAACATCATTAAACATCTCTAACGCTGACTATGGACGACGCAAGCTGTGAAGATGCTGGTTACCACTGGAGATGGCTGGTAACTTCTTCGGTCGAACAAAAATTAACTCTACAAATGGTCGATAGAACAAAACTTTCTTCTATGCACAGGTGAGGTAAATTTATTGATAATCATTTGCAAATGCTTAAGTAATTCCAGGAACAATGAAGACAGTTGCTGATTAAGTAAGATAAGTAAGAGAGTTACTTATAGTTTGGTTCCTTTGTTTTAATTTGACTTTGTTATATATACTTCACGGAAAATAAGCAGAGAGCGTTGTGATAAAGTAAGATGGAGTGTGAGAGTCATCCATCTCGTGTCTCGACTCACATTCGGGACAGACGTGGTTGTGCCTGTTTCTTTTCACCTGATGCACTGTTCACCTGGTGGTAAATAGGTGCCCAAGTGTTAGGCATCCTGGGAGAGGAGCAGTATATCTTTACCTTGGGAAGACTTCGATACAAGCCTAAAGTACATACACACACACACACACATATATATATATATATATATATATATATATATATATATATATATATATATATATATATATATATATATATATATATATATATATATATATATATATATACATATATATATATACTACGACTTATTATTGTTAAGCTGTAGTGTCTGTGCTCTTGCTTTTATAACAATGGCTTAAAATTTTCATTAAAAAGAAAGGAAAGTACAATATTTCTGATAGAATGTGTAAATGACTCTCTGGCCTAAAAGAACATAATGTTAATTATTTCACCACTATTCAAAACATTTCTGCAGGGATCATCACATGAGTTATATGTAGTGGGGAAAAAACAAAACTAACCTCCCCTCCCCCCATCTCCCCCATCCCCCCCCTAGCAACCTATACTTACCATAATAATACCATCACTGTATGATAAAATAGTCCGAGGCGCGGCGCTGGCGGGCGTACGAGTCCCCCGGGAGATTGTTAGCCAACACGAGGTGGTCTGGTAATAAATGCTTGCCTCACCTACCCTGCCCCACACACCTCCTCTTATATATATATATATATATATATATATATATATATATATATATATATATATATATATATATATATATATATATCCGGATGTACCCCCTCATAACCGGTGTTAAATGGTTATTTGTTTTGTTTTGTTTTATAATTGGGTATGGAATATAATGTTAAATATGGCAGAGTTATTCTCATATGTTTATTGAGAGGGGGGCATGGTGTTCACTCTAGCCGATGGGGGGAGGGGTGGGGTGTGGGGGGTGTTACGGGGGTGATGGGGGGGGGGGTGTGGGGTGTGAAGGGGGGGGGAGAGGGTGAAGGTGTATACAATGAAGAGTGTGGCGGTGGTGGTGAACTTTGAGAAAAGTGGTGGAAGTTGGTCTAAACTTTGACGCACCGTCACCAGTGGCGTCAACTTCTCTGTCACCCCCCAAATAACCCTTCAAGTCCCCCTTTCCCATCTTTCCCCCCCCCCCCCCCTCCTCCTCCCTTTCTCGCCATCGCTTCATGTAACCTACATACGCGAGGGGTGTGAACAGCTGCGTTTAACAGCCTGGTTGACTAGATCACCAATTAGGAGTCCTGGCTAGAGATCGGGCCGCGAGGGGCATGGATCCTCGGAACTAACGCTAGGTAACCGACAGGTGAAGTATCTTTCATGTGGTCATAACCTTCCACCTGCTTCCTCATCCTGTTCCCCTCACCCTGCCCCCTCATCCTGTTCCCTCACCCTGCCCCCTCATCCTGCCTCTCACCCTGCCCCCTCACAATTTAGTACACATATGTACTATACTAGGCCTGCGATTAGTAAATGACGGATGCCACAGCTAAGCGTCTTACTCTGTTTAATTTCTCCGATTTTCTTCCGTCTTTCAAGCAGCCTTCCTGTATCTTCCTCCCCCGCTGTTACACGACTTGATAATGGGCCAAGACGGAGCGAAACGTCGTCGTTTACGGACCGAAACGTCATCGCTTTCTCATTATCTAATGTGTGTGGTTTGGTCACTACATCTTCAACCACGTTATCGTGACCCATCGTCTACGTTTTACGTCTTATGGGCTGAACCATCGAATATTGAAAGAGGGCTAGTGATTGGATTAACGCTGGTCTCGCTCTAAATCCCATGGGTCTGGCTCTAAATCCCATGGTCTCGCTCTAAATCTCATGGTCTGGCTCTAAATTTAGATGCTCGTGGTCTAGGGTTTTTTCTGCCCTTTCATGTTTTAACTCCATTCATCCCCACTCCACCTCCGGGTCCCACTGGTTGAGCCTGGGGTCGAACCCCGAAATTAGTCCTTGTTGAGAAAATCCATCGGAGCCACTAGACCCAGCAACACGGGTACTCTCAAGCACTCGCCTTGAACCATCGGAGCCACTAGACCCAGCAACACGGGTACTCTCAAGCACTCGCCTTGAACCATCGGAGCCACTAGACCCAGCAACACGGGTACTCTCAAGCACTCGCCTTGAACCATCGGAGCCACTAGACCCAGCAACACGGGTACTCTCAAGCACTCGCCTTGAACCATCGGAGCCACTAGACCCAGCAACACGGGTACTCTCAAGCACTCGCCTTGAACCCGCTTAACTCCAACTAATTTTATCATTGATATATCACGTTAATGTGATTTCTTTGGTCCTATTTCTCATCGACCGATGCTACACTGTTTCCTGACATCTACGTTGACCGACTCCCCCTCCCACCTACCACCAATGGCGACTTCTGCTTGACAGTCTCATCTGTTACTTTACCCTCCAGGAGCGGCTCCTCTTCCCATCCCCCCTAACTGCTCAACCACTTAACTACTATACCGGTCTAAGACATATTCTGTCTCTGACATAAGATTACTCAGTTCGCGCCTTGCCACACCTTCGAACTCAGATATTATAACCCCCAAGATGCTCTGGTATTCTATAATTGCTTCCTTTTTTTGTTATAGAATTCTGTCTCTCTTTTGTTCATGGTGCCACCTTATGTGTTTCCGGAAACAAATAAAAGATATTGCTGCTTATTCTACGCAAAGACAGCTTACAACAAAGTCACTTCTTTCCCACCGTATATAACTAATTCAGCTTCCAGACAGGCTATCCACTTATCATGCTGGCGGCCTACAGGAGCTTACCCGCAAGTTTCACTAAACCTCTGCACGACAACCCTCCAAGACGACCTGGGGCCAGGTTCAGGGAAGCACTTACGAACGTGTACATCTTTCCTCAATCTTTGACGGCTTTGGTTACATTTATTAAACCGTTTACAAGCATGAAAACTTCAAAATCAACTGTTGTTATTGTTATAAACAGCCTCCTGGTGCTTCGGAGCTCATTAACTGTTTAATAATTGGAAACAAAGCCGTCAAAGATTGAGAAAAGATGTACAGGTTCGTAAGTGGTTGCGTAAGTGCTTTCGTGAATCTGGCCCCTGGGTACGTCGCCCCGGCTCAGTCCTGCGGGACGATTGAGGCATCTTGACACTCCTCGTTAGACGCATTTCACCCAGCAAGTTGGCATCCGTCGACCTCATAAACATAAGGACTGCACCCCACCGAGCTACGGGCTCACTATAACCCGTGCTACATGAACAGTTTGTTCTGAGTAGCTAAATCTAAAACAACAACAACCTAAGAATCATTCATTCTGGTCCCTTTATTCTCACACTACATAATTCCTTGACCTCAAGCCCTTACAACCACCCACCTACTAAGGTATACTTAGGTATACAAATTATTTTTAATTTGTTTATTTATTTATATATATGCAAGAGATCTTGCATTCATGTAAAGCCACTAGCACACATAGTATTTCGGGCAGGTTCTAAATCCTAATTTCCCCCGGAATACGAACCGTCAAATCGTTTAACAACCAGATCTTATACAAGGCCTTATACCCTGCCACTTGGCACAACTGTACAGTACTGATATTGCCACTTGGACGGTCTTCCTCGACGTCGCAGTGCTTGTCTAATTCTACTTAATAATTCAATTTTAAATATGAGTACAGTTTTCAGTATATAAAGTGAATGTTATCCGATTAGGACTTTTAAATAGCTTTGGCCCTTACCTTGTCTTGAAGGAGGAAGGTGTTGCAGACGAGGGGTCACAATAACGTGGCTGAAATATGTTGACCAAACCCCACACTATAAAGTTAGGGGACGGCGATGTTTCGGTCCGTCTTGTACCATTCTCAAGTCAATTGTGACTTCAGATTCACAATCGGCTTGAGATTTGTGAATCTGGACGTCGTCGTCCCTTCACTTTCTAGTGTGTGGTTTAGTCAACATGAATGTGTTGATGTACATCGTCTCCTGTGGTGAGCCTGGGATGAGTGATCAGCCCCACGTACCGAAGTTACGTTTCCTGTCTGCGTTTCTCCCGTATCCTCTAATAAAAACCAAAGTACACTTTAAAGTACATGCTATACTAGACTGAATTTCCCAATCCTGAGCACTCCAGGTGCAAACTCTGTGAGCAGGAACTAGGCCATGATCTCACACACTACATTTCTTAATGTCCAGTCATTAAACCCTTCAGACCTGCCGGCAAGAGGTACCTGGAGCATTGCAATCATTGTAATAGCTCTCGTGTTCTTGATGATTTCCTCACAATGCACCCCAGAGTTTGCCAGTGCAGGCTACTGATCACATGGCCCCTGTATGACTAACCATCCTGTGTGATGGGGATTTTTAGCATCACGAAGCTACTAGCTCTTGACACACACACACTGTTCCCGCTTCATATAGGCTAGGGGAAGCTGCATAAATCCCATTTAGGCGCATCTAAATATGATAATTAAAAAAGAGGAGGAACAATAATTAAAGCACACGCGCCCGTGTAAACTCAATTAGAATTTACCTCTGAACAAACTATTGATAATACGCCAACTGTTCGTCATTACTGGTTTAGTAGTGGCCTTAATGCCTATCAAATTTGGGGGTTATTAAGGCAACTTATCGACCAGCCAGCAAGATACTAATAGTTCTGAACATAGTCCAGAACTAATGTAAACATAAGAACATAAGAACAAAGGCAACTGCAGAAGGCCTATTGGCCCATACGAGGCAGCTCCTATCTATAACCACCCAATCCCACTCATATACATGTCCAACCCACGTTTGAAACAATCGAGGGACCCCACCTCCACCACGTTACGCGGTAATTCGTTCCACAAATCAAACCAATAAATATCAACTCTGAGTGAATATTTCATCCAGAACTGACACAACTTACTGGGACTTACTTACTGGAAGAAAGGAGATAGATCACTTGCGTCTAACTATCGACCAATTAGCCTAACGTCTATTGTGGGAAAGTTACTCGAATCTATAATAGCAAATAAAATTCGTCTTCATCTTGAAAAACATAAATAAATAATTGAGTCGCAACATGGTTTTATAAATGGCCGTTCATGTTTAACAAATTTGTTATCTTTTTATTCTAGCATTGTTGAGGCAGTTGATAGTGGTAAGGATTGCGATGTTGTGTACCTTGACTTTAGCAAAGCTTTTGATACAGTGCCACATGAAAGACTGATTAAAAAGTTAGAGTCTCATGGTATTGGGGTGCTATATTAAGCTGGATTAGGGCATGGCTATACCAAAGGAAACAGAGAGTTAGTATAAATGGAGTCAAGTCAGAGTGGGAAAATGTTGTAAGTGGGGTGCCTCAGGGCTCTGTCCTGGGACCTCTGTTGTTTATAATATATATAAATGATTTAGATTCAGGTTTGAGTAGCAACATTTGCAAATTTGCCGATGATACGAAAATCGGTAGGGAAATTAATTCGGAGGAGGACTCACTATCACTTCAAGTTGATCTAGATAGGGTTTTGAAATGGTCGAAGGATTGGCAGATGCAGTTTAATGCTGATAAATGTAAAGTTCTGAGGTTAGGTAATGATGATAGGGTTACAAGATACGAGCTAGATGGTGTTGAGATTGCGAAGTCGAATTGCGAAAGGGATCTGGGAGTTATGATTAGTAAGAATTTAAAACAAAAGGATCAATGCATAAATGTTCGTAATAAGGCAAATCGGACACTTGGATTTATTAATCGCAGCGTTAGTAACAAGACACCTGGTGTGGTTCTCAAGCTATATCTTGCTCTAGTTAGGCCCCATTTAGATTATGCAGTTCAGTTTTGGTCGCCATATTATAGAATGGATATAAATTCACTTGAACGTGTCCAGCGTAGGATGACTAAGTTAATTCCCCAAATTAGAAATCTTTCATATGAAGAAAGATTAACAAAGCTTAAGTTGCATTCACTGGAAAGGCGAAGAGTTAGGGGTGACATGATAGAGGTTTACAAGTGGGTGAATGGACATAACAAAGGGGATATTAATAGGGTATTAAAAGTATCAACACAACACAGAACACGAAACAATGGGTATAAATTGGATAAGTTTAGATTTAGGAAAGACTTGGGTAAATACTAGTTCAGTAACAGGGTTGTTGATTTGTGGAACCAATTGCCGCGTAACATTGTGGAGGTGGGGTCCCTCGATTGTTTCAAGCATGGGTTGGACATGTATATGAGTGGGATTGGGTGGTTATAAATAGGAGCTGCCTCGTATGGGCCAACAGGCCTTCTGCAGTTGCCTTTGTTCTTATGTTCTTATGACTGTTTTGTTTCTCTTGTCTGGCAGTTGTGGTAATAGCAATACGCGTTATACATTTCCGACACACTCATCATAACGCAACCTTCACTAGCCATAGTTATCGCTCTGATGATCAGACCAGCGGAAGTAGTAAGCGGGCTTGAGGTCTCAACCCGTCCTCGACTTAAGTCCATTACATCCAGCGGTCGACCCCACAAACGCATTCATAAATTTTAATATGCTGTTCATTTAAACCGGGAATTTTCTCAAATATATATTAATATTATAATGTATTAGCATATTATGCATATATAGGCATAGGTTAGGTGTTTAGGTTCTGTTGGCGATTATTTGTATTTGTAGTAGGTGGGTGAAGCATTTATAGCGTTGTGATTCGAACAAAATTCCTCAGTGAAGCACTTGTTCCGGATATGTTCGAATGTCAGCAGTTGTGAGTCGTGTGTAAACCGCTTTTCATTCATAAACAGGGGGTTTGGCGGGTGCATGGAATCACTTTTAGGTCTTTGTTTAGAGGACGAGCTGGTTTATAGACTTGCGATTCGAGCAGAGAAGTCGCCAGCGAAGCACTGTTCGAGAAACGTTCGATCGTCTTCAGCTGTGTGTCCAGCCCGTCCTCCGAACAAAGATCCAAAAGTGATTCCATGCAGCCGCCAAACCCCCTGTTTATGAATGAAAAGCGGTTTACACACGACTCACAACTGCTGACGTTCGAACATATCCGGAACAAGTGCTTCACTGACGAATTTTGTTCGAATCACAACGCTATAAATGCTTCACCCACGTACTACAAATACAAATAATCGTCAACAGAACCTAAACACCTAACCTAACCTATCCTATGCCTATATATACACAATATGCCAATATATTATAATATTAATTTATACTTAAGAAAATTCCCGTTTTGAATGAATAGCATGTTAAAATTTATGAATGCGTCTGTGGGGTTGACCGCTGGATGTAATGGACTTGAGTCGAGGACGGGTTGGTGTGTCGACCCTTAAGACGTATTCAGCAATGTTAGCATACTATTTATATAACAACGGTATTTTCTAAAATAAAATTAATATTATTACATATTGGAATTTGGTGTATAGTGAACATACATGAGAACTAACCAATTTTTAATAAACAATATGTTAAAATTTATGAATGCGTCTGGGGAGGACGGCTAATGCTTTAAACAGCCTAGTGTGAGAATGGGTTATCTGGGGAGGATGGCTGCTGCTTTAACCAGCCTAGTGTGAGGACAGGTTGCCTCTCGACTCTTCACCTCCGCGGATTAGATAGTGAAGACCTTAGTTAGGGTTGTGTTGTGAATAGTGCCCGTAATGTCTTAAGTGCTACCGGAAAGTTTACTGCTGGAAAAGGAGTAGCATCAGTGACAGGCACTAGATGTTGTACCCTATTTCACCAGCCCGTCCGCCTTAGATTTCCCAACGTCAAGAAACTGTGGTACTAAAGTGGTCTTATCCTAACTTACCAGAGGACCCAAAACAGAAAACGGGACAGTACGTCAATTTCGCGAGCCGCTGCCATTTTCTAGTACGACAATGTTTGGCCTCAGGTAGAGAATACATCAAAATGAACGTTGACGTTCCATTAGGAGGACGGGTTGATTTCACACTGTGTATACACTGTGAGTTTACTAAAGTATACTTGCTAGTTCGTCAGTAGGCTATTGTGGTGGCCTTAATAACCTCCCAGAGGTTGATCGGTCTCGAACCCAATACCAAACCTATGGTAATAAACAGTTGGAAATTTATCGCAGGTTATAGCAGGAAGACTTAGTCAGGTGTTTCGCTTTGTTGTATTGAATTCTTACGAGGTCTTACGAGATTTGGGGATCCAAGTATGTTACGGACACAGTTGGGTCAAACAGTTGACCAAGTCTAACCTCAGTAGATGCGGTTCACCTGGGACCTCATCCTTCAACGGGAGAGGTAAGCTACTCCTCGATCCTCAAATGTCACCATATATATATATATATATATATATATATATATATATATATATATATATATATATATATATATATATATATATATATATATATATATATATATATAATATGAAGGTATTTGGCTAATTCATTAATAATTTGCTTGCATGTCATTACAGGTAAGAGATCTTCGAGGCACAGAAATCAGACTAATTATGAGGTAAGTTTTATATCCTTCTGTTTTCATAGTTATATGTTAGAGATCCAGCAGATCCACTCCTAGTAAATATAAACAAGTAATATCATTAATGGCAAAATAAGGTTATACTTGTTTTGAGAATTTAGATATTATTGCTCAACATGGAAACCCACTCAGTGGAAGAGGGAATATATTTAGAACTCATGGCTTGCATGTCCTTCTTCCCTTTCTGACGGTTTTCTAGATAAGCAAATAAATTATTTAGTGCATTATTGATTTGTCAGTGAACAGTAGAAACACAAGGCTAGCAATTAAAGATTGAAGCAATCATTGCAGAACAGCTAACAGATATATTGGTATATAAATATTACTTTCTGTTGATGAATGCACTGACATTACACCACCAGTGAGGGAAACCATTATAGCTCGGTTTTCTAAGGATAATGAAATATGCGAAGCACTGATTAACTTGGTAAAGGGTTTAGAAAATAGACAATTTCTGTATTAAGTGATCGAGCTGAAATACTTAAGTACAACCAAGTTCTTTCGTTTATTAGAGCTCTGTGCTAAACGGTTTGTTGAGGGTTTTAGATGAAATTTATTTGTTTTGATGCTAAAACAATTTTTTTTCATGAATAATCTGACGTTGCATGGATTTACAGACTAATGTTTTTTTACGGATTTCTCCTCACATTTAAATGACATGAATACCAAATTACAGGGATCTGATAAAACACTTGATGTTATGTTTGATAACAAATAATCCTTTAAAATCGAACCATTTCACTTTTAAATATTTCCCAACACTAAAATAGATTCTTATAATTCATAAGAATGCAAATATTCAGACTTTAAATGCAATTTATAACAAAAAATCTTAATATTTACTAAGTTTAGGTCATTTATAGCAACTGCATAATTTATATAGTATGCAGACAAGGTAATATTAGACAAATTTTATTGGGAAATGTTGCAGTGGAATGATTAGTTTATTTTTGAGATGCAATGGATTGATTTCCAAAGCAGCTCAGTATAGAAGGCAAAATATGTCGAGTTATGAGCTGAACTACAAACACTGAAGAGATCAGTTAGTGACTGAAACTTAGTCTTAGAAACTTAGAAACTTGTTAGTTAACGCAGAAATTAACTAAATATTGTTCTTCAATTATTTTCGTGAAATTTTTGTTGTCCTATAAATCCCGTATCGGAAGTATTAATAATATTTAAAAAGAGTATCTCACTAAGAGTAAAATGGAAAAAAAATATATTTTAAAGATTGATTTAGGAATTTTGTTTTCCCAATGGCAGAAACTTTCTTCACATAAATAACGCCACTGTCAAATTCATTGAAACGTAAAAGCTGAATTCCAGTGCTGGCACTCCTCTCGTTCTCAGTATGCCTTCTTCTGTAGAAGGCATATGCCTGACTGCCTCAGTTATGTTATGTTCATCGTCGGAAGAGAAGAACACGCAGTTCATTCGGTAGATATCAACTGCCAGTCTTCGTATGGTGAACGCACCCATCAGTCGCCGTGTAGTGAGGATACGACGGCCGTGTGCTTTTTGTCCTCTGTTGAAAAGTTGGCTTTTTAACTTGTGTATTTGAACTGGTGAATATCACCACCACTATGACTACTATCACCACCAAAATCACTTCTGCTATCACCACCAAAATCACTTCTGCTATCACCACCAAAATCACGACTACTATCACCTCCAAAATCACTACTACTATCACCACCAAAATCACTACTGCTATCACCACCACCATCGTTATCAGAGCCGTTATCACTTGACATTACCAATCAGCCTATCAATACGTCACTCCCAGGAAAATGACCAGCCCCCCCCCCTCCCACCACCATTACCCATCCGCCCCTCCCCCTCCTGGCTCCCCCTCTCCCTCATCCGTCCCATCCCCCCCCCACCCCCCACCCCACGGTAATGTTTACCTCCCAATTCTGATTCTCACGGTAGAGGGGAAAGCGGTGATGAGGGGAAGCTGACTTACGATGATATTGGAATTCACAGAGGTGACTGTGATGGTGATGGTGGCGCAAGTGATGGCACTTAACTAACAATAACCACTGGTGAGCTCTATAGCTCTTCATGCCTCGTCCTACTAGTCTTGTCGTATCTGTTAAGTTAAAAACTTGCCTATCTTAAGGGTTATCTTGAGATGATTTCGGGGCTTTACTGTCCCCGCGGACCGGTCTTCGACCAGGCCTCCACCCCTAGGAAGCAGCCCGTGACAGCTGACTAACACCCAGGTACCTATTTTACTGCTAGGTAACAAGGGCATAGGATGAAAGAAACTCTGCCCATTGTTTCTCGCCGGCGCCCGGGATCGAACCCCGGATCACAGGATCACAAGTCCAGCGTGCTGTCCGCTCGGCCGACCGGCTTCCGAAGTATCTGGTGGGAAATATCTGGTGTGACAGCAGTGACGTATGAGAGAAAATATCTAGTGTGGCAGATATTAGATAAGATATTAGATAAGCAATGTATTAGTGGAAAGTATCTGGCTGTGGTGGCATATAAGGGGGGAGGGGCGTAGATATGGTTCCCAGATACATGTGGTCATACTGCTCGAGAAGCTGGAGTTAAGGGAGGTGATTGTAAAGGCGTTAATAAAAGGGGAGGCGCAAAAAGTAATGGGGATAAGGGAGGTAATGGTAGTGGCAGCAGTAAAGGGGGTGGGCAAGAGGGGGGCCAGAGGAGTAATAGGGATGGATGGTAGGAGGAAGGGGGGATGGTACAAGGGGAAGGGGGGAGTATCAGGGAGGGTGGGATGGTGGCGTGTCGCACACCAGACAGCCGTAATGGTCGTTATCCGAGTCATTTGGCCGCCAGATTGACCTCTAAGTGGGGCATTAGCCTCTGGTAACTAATTCTCGTTAGTGAGGACGCGTGCTGTCATTTACATTTTTACATAAACATGGCTTAGTGTGCTGTGTCACCCTTTGTAATTGTTGGTGTATGTCGGCCTAGTTATTATACACTGGGTGTAGAGGCCTATAATTGTTTGTGGGCGGATTTATATGTTTGTTTGTGGTGGTCTCGTTGTTTGTGGTGTTTTTTTGACTGGTTGTTTGCTATAATTTTTTGTTTTAACTGGTAGCCTGACAGCTGGGTGGACAGCGCTGCGGATTCTGTAGTCCTGAGGTTCCGGGTTCAATCCCCGGTGGAGGCGAGACAAATGGGCAAAAATGCTTCTTTCACCCCTGATGCCCCTGTGACCTGGCAGTAAATAGGTACCTGGGAGTTAGACAGCTGCTACGGGCTGCTTCCTGGGGATGGAGGCCTGGTCGAGGACCGGGCTGCGGGGTCACTAAGCCCCGAAATCATCTCAAGATATCCTCAAGATAGCGTTTGTGCTAAACACTGATGCCCTTGTTTTTGGCTCTGTTTGTGTCACCTTGTTTGCTTTTATTGGCCAGCTTGCTTGCTTGCTTTTGATTTAAGTGACTTGATTGTTTAGTTCTGTGTCCTGGCGTCATTATTTTTCTGTCTCAGACGTTTGTTTTTAATCAAGGCGTATACTATTGTCTTCTTGCTATGTCAATATTATTTGGCTGACCTGGCTGTTTTGGTGTGAATGTTGATGCAGATGTTTCGTGTGTCTTGCCTTGTAGTTGATCTAAATATAACGTTGTTGATAATGACCGAGGCTTGGATTCGAACCCACCCCCCTCTGCCTGTCCTATACGAGGCGAGGGTTGTGTCATTGGCCCGCCGCAACACAAAGTAACAGGTATAGTGTATTGCAACTCACGCAACAGTTACATAGGGGAAGGCAATCGAGTTCAGCTCATGCAATACTCATTATATCATATAACACAATACTAAGAATATCCACTCATACAAAAACACCATACAATGCTGTAATTGGAAGTTTGGAAATGTCTAGTTTTACAAGAAGTGCTTGCCTGGCTCTATTGCAAGTGTCAGGCTCTATTACAAGTGTCAGGCTCTATTACAAGTGTTTGACTCTATTACAAGTGTCAGGCTCTATTACAAGTGTCTGGCTCTATTACTAGTGTCAGATTCTGTTACAAGTGTCAGGCTCTATTACAAGTGTTTGACTCTATTACAAGTGTCAGGCTCTATTACAAGTGTCAGGCTCTATTACAAGTGTCTGGCTCTATTACTAGTGTCAGATTCTGTTACAAGTGTCAGGCTGTATTACAAGTGCCAGGCTCTATTACAAGTGTCAGGCTCTATTACAAGTGTCAGGCTCTATCACAATTGCCTGACCCCTGTTATAATAGATGGGGAAAAAAGTCCTTGATTTGATTTAAGTGCTACAGTGTGTTGTATCATACCTTGAGGTGCTTCCGGGGCTTAGCGTCCCCGCGGCCCGGTCGTCGACCAGGCCTCCTCATGTCTTGGTGTCTTGGGGAGCGTGGAGTGAAGGTGTGTCTTTGGTCCCGTACTCCAGGTTCGAGGCGCTGGCCGCTATATACACTTAATACATCTATCTCCTTAATGATTCAGTTTTGATTGTAGAACTGTATACTACATCAGATATGATACATATATAATACAAGTAATGTATTTGTGTGCCCTCTGGCTCCCTTCCCTTCATGTGAACTCTCTCCCTATCCTTCCCTCCTCCGTCATCCTTTATCCTCCCCCTCCTTCCCCTTCCTTCCCTCACCTTTCCCTCCCCTACATTCCCTTCCCTTCCCCCTCCCTCCGCCTTTCCTCCCTAAGCCTCCACCGTGTTCTTCCCTTTCACCACCATCTCCTCTTCTATCAACATGAGGAATAATATTACCGAAATACCCAATTTTGACTGGCACGGTGCACCCACTTTATAGCACGGTGCACCCACTTTATAGCACGGTGCACCCACTTTATAGCACGGTGCACCCACTTTATAGCACGGTGCACCCACTATATAGCACGGCGCACCCACTATATAGCACGGCGCACCCACTATATAGCACGGCGCACCCACTTTATAGCACGGTGCACCCACTTTATAGCACGGCGCACCCACTTTATAGCACGGCGCACCCACTATATAGCACGGTGCACCCACTTTATAGAACGGTGCACCCACTTTATAGCACGGCGCACCCACTTTATAGCACGGTGCACCCACTATATAGCACGGTGCACCCACTTTATAGCACGGTGCACCCACTTTATAGCACGGTGCACCCACTTTATAGCACGGTGCACCCACTTTATAGCACGGTGCACCCACTTTATAGCACGGTGCACCCACTTTATAGCACGGTGCACCCACTTTATAGCACGGTGCACCCACTTTATAGCACGGTGCACCCACTTTATAGCACGGTGCACCCACTTTATAGCACGGCGCACCCACTTTATAGCACGGTGCACCCACTTTATAGCACGGCGCACCCACTATATAGCACGGTGCACCCACTTTATAGCACGGTGCACCCACTTTATAGCACGGTGCACCCACTTTATAGCACGGTGCACCCACTTTATAGCACGGTGCACCCACTTTATAGCACGGCGCACCCACTATATAGCACGGTGCACCCACTTTATAGCACGGTGCACCCACTTTATAGCACGGTGCACCCACTATATAGCACGGCGCATCCACTATATAGCACGGTGCACCCACTTTATAGCACGGCGCACCCACTTTATAGCACGGCGCACCCACTATATAGCACGGCGCACTCACTATATAGCACGGTGCACCCACTTTATAGCACGGCGCACCCACTATATAGCACGGTGCACCCACTTTATAGCACGGTGCACCCACTTTATAGCACGGTGCACCCACTTTAGAGCACGGTGCACCCACTTTATAGCACGGTGCACCCACTTTATAGCACGGCGCACCCTCTATATAGCACGGTGCACCCACTTTATAGCACGGCGCACCCACTATATAGCACGGTGCACCCACTATATAGCACGGTGCACCCACTATATAGCACGGTGCACCCACTATATAGCACGGTGCACCCACTATATAGCACAGGTTTTCCTATAGCACGTTGTATGCACCAATAATTGACAAGATACACCTATAGTGTATTCCAGTACGCTACGTCCTGGAGCTCCAGTCACCCCATACACACAGTCTCAGTGCTCCAGTCACCCCATACACACAGTCTCAGTGCTCCAGTCCCCCCATACACACAGTCTCAGTGCTCCAGTCACCCCATACACACAGTCTCAGTGCTCCAGTCACCCCATACACACAGTCTCAGTGCTTCAGTCACCCATACACACAGTCTCAGTGCTTCAGTCACCCCATGCACACAGTCTCAGTGCTTCAGTCACCCATACACACAGTCTCAGTGCTCCAGTCACCCCATACACACAGTCTCAGTGCTTCAGTTACCCATACACACAGTCTCAGTGCTCCAGTCACCCCATACACACAGTCTCAGTGATTCAGTCACTCATACACACAGTCTCAGTGCTCCAGTCACCCCATACACACAGTCTCAGTGCTCCAGTCACCCATACACACAGTCTCAGTGCTCCAGTCACCCATACACAGTCCCAGTGCTCCAGTCACCCATACACACAGTCTCAGTGCTCCAGTCACCCATACACACAGTCTCAGTGCTCCAGTCACCCATACATACAGTCTCAGTGCTCCAGTCACCCATACACACAGTCTCAGTGCTCCAATCACCCCATACACACAGTCTCAGTGCTCCAGTCACCCATACACACAGTCTCAGTGCTCCAGTCACCCATACACAGTCCCAGTGCTCCAGTCACCCATACACACAGTCTCAGTGCTCCAGTCACCCATACACACAGTCTCAGTTCTCCAGTCACCCATACATACAGTCTCAGTGCTCCAGTCACCCATACACAGTCTCAGTGCTCCAATCACCCCATACACACAGTCTCAGTGCTCCAGTCACCCATACACAGTCCCAGTGCTCCAGTCACCCATACACACAGTCTCAGTGCTCCAGTCACCCCATACACACAGTCTCAGTGCTCCAGTCACCCCATACACACAGTCTCAGTGCTCCAGTCACCCCATACACACAGTCTCAGTGCTTCAGTCACCCCCATACACACAGTCTCAGTGCTTCAGTCACCCCCATACACACAGTCTCAGTGCTTCAGTCACCCCCATACACACAGTCTCAGTGCTTCAGTCACCCCCATACACACAGTCTCAGTGCTCCAGTCACCCCCATACACACAGTCTCAGTGCTTCAGTCACCCCATACTCACAATTCTACTGCTGCACAAGATAAAATACTCTACCCAATTAATACGGCATCGTCACAACGGAATTACTTCAATATTCGAGCACATCAACAGAGATAATCCGTGTGATACCCATTAATTACGTGGGATATGGCATCAAATCCCTCTTACCCGTTTGCTCAAAGGCTCGGCGGATCCTAATCAAAAGGGTTTACACACATCCATATAATCACTGCTTTCACAGAGAACGTAGGAACTCCCCCCCCCCCCCCTGCAATGTTTTTTTCTCCCTTCATGAAAACATTTTCACGCGTTTAGAATCTGTTGCGGTTTTTTTATGGGATTCGATTTAGCAGAATATTAGCTTTCATATGTTGAATAAAATATTTATGTTAGTTTGCCATGTTAGTATTTCACTGACGGGGAATGTGAAGAAAAATGAAGCTGGTTTGAGGATGTGAACGAGAGAAAACGCGGGATAGGCGGCTCAGTGATTGGAGGGTGACCCCCGACAAAATATTCTCCTCGCTAATTGGCTTTGACGCCGAGGTTGGAGAGTTAGATTAAAATAGGCTGCTGCAGTATCTACATATGTGACAGTTTTAACATTTTTTATATTAATCATCCCATTAATTCTAAGCCTGTTGCCATCCAGCGTGTATATTTGATGTTTGCGAGATGAAGCGATATTTATATCTGTAGGAAAGTCGCTCCCCCCCTGCAGGCGAACCTTCCATGTTGGGCTCGCCTGGCCAGTATCTGTATACAGCTGCGAGGTTTGGATTCGTGAAATGTTTCGCATAGCTTGTTTTTAGTGATTACAATAATTGTACATCAGTCTACTTCCTCGCTCACAGGCGAGGTGCTCGGGTTCAATACCCAGATAACACAGGTATAGTCAGGCAGGTTTCCTCTCATCCGATGCCTGTGTTTACAGTTATTTAGGTGCCAGGAAGTTAGGCAACTGCTGTGTGTCGCACCCTGGGGAAGGTCAGTAGTTAGCATTGGGAACCTCGATAAGAATA